>NW_024731852.1:8073131-8124681 GCF_018991925.1 Homarus americanus
AGCACAGCCCCTCCCCCACACGTCTGAACAGCACAGCCCCTCCCACACACGTCCCAGCACAGGCCCCCCAAACGTCTGAACAGCAGCCCCTCCCCACACGTCTGAACAGCACAGCCCCTCCCCACACACGTCTGAACAGCACAGCCCCTCCCCCACACGTCTGAACAGCACAGCCCCCTCCCCACACGTCTGAACAGCACAGCCCCTCCCCCCACACGCCTGAACAGCACAGAGCCCGCACAGACCTAAATCCGTCGCTGCCCTGTAATCATTAAATTAATGAAGGAACTAGTAAGGTAAGGAACAGGGAGAACTCGATGAAGAAAGAAGCGGAAACATGAAGAATTGGCATCCCAGCTTATTTCTTATGACGATTAAACAAACTAACCTAACCCAATCTAACCTTACGTAACCTAACCTAACGTGACCCTAATCTAACGTGACCCTAAACTAACATGACCCTAATATAATCCAATCTAACCAAACTTAACTTTAATCTAATATAGTGTAACCTAATCTAACATTAATCTAACCTAGCTTAATCTAACCTAATCCAATCTAGCGCAACTCCCTCTACAGGTAACGATAGGGTGTTTAATTAGCAGGTGAAATAAGCTGGGGTGTCTAATCTTCAAGTGATCTGAATTAAGTGTAGGAGACATTATTTAAAGGAGCGTGCCCATTATACAGTTGGTAGTCGACTGTGTGGGAGGGTGGAGGAACTGTATGAGTGGTCTACTTATTGTTCCTTGACTTGGCACTACCCTAAGAGGGATAATCTTACCTGATAAGAACATATTGTAGTACCTCCCGTGGTTCTTCCTGTACACACATACACCATCTGTGAGGGAATTACTACATCATCAGGTCCCTCATAACACCATCTGTGAGGGAATTACTACTCCACGTGATGCCCCTCATAACACCATCTGTGAGGGAATTACTACTCCACGTGATGCCCCTCATAACGCCATCTGTGAGGTAGTTACTACACTACGTGTCTGCTGTTCAACACCTCAGCTCCCATGATCTACGTGACCTCCACTGTAAACATTAATCTGTATGTTCACTGTATGTTCCTTCACCTTTCTCTAATGAAGGCTTTTGTTAAACCACCACTGTATGTAATAAGTCATTTATGTCCAATGTATATTTTCAGCCTTCGGGCTGTAGAACTTTTTCAATAAACCGTTTATTATTATTTTTATTATTATTATTATTATTATTATTATTATTATTATTATTATTATTATTATTATTATTATTATTATTTTACACACACACACACACACACACACACACACACAGATCAACTGGGACCGGTGAATTAATCTTTCCTATGAAAAATAATTATTTTTGGTCAAAGAAAAGAGAAGATGATTATGAAATAGGAAAAAAATATATAACCAACTAATTAAGACTAAATATTTATTACTATTATTATTGTTGTTTCTGTTATATATATATATATATATATATATATATATATATATATATATATATATATATATATATATATATTTTTTTTTTCCGAGTTAATTACAAGACGACGTGGGTAGTAACAGTGATAGACAGGTAATTTTAGACCCATCGTACTGCACTATTATTACGTGCCTTGTTGATATGTTCACAACACCTCGGACTCTGTTACTACTTCCAATTAATTTCTTTCGTTCTTTCGTTTCACAGTATGTACACTGTATTGATATTAGTTTTTTAGTAAACAGTTATAAGGTTACTTTTGAACCAAAATTCAGAATTCTGTTTTTTGACAATTATGCTTTAAATTTTATTGCTTTAATTCATAACTGATATATACGGCTTGACACATAGATACAGCTACATAGTAGACGGTGGTTATGTTGAAGGTGGGAGGAGGAGAGTGATGATGCGGGTGTACCTGTACACTAACTTGGTGGTGGCTAGATGTAATATTCTGATAGTTCCAGCTGTCACGGTGTGTGTGTGTGTGTGTTGGCGAGGTAAGATAGTTGTTAAAGGGAGGAGTGCAGGCAGAGAAGAAAGAAGCGAGAGAAAGGAGAAAAGAAAGAAAAAAGTAGAGTATGAGAGAGAGTTATTACTCAGGAAAACCGTCAAAAATATTTTCCATTTACCTGTGTAGTAATTAGAATCCTGACGAGGTATTGAAAAAGACTATTTTTAACCCCATAACATTACCTGATAGTTTCTTCTTCTTTTTTCTTTCTTTCTTTCTTTCTTTCTTCTTTTTCTGCTTTCTTTCTTCTTTTTCTTCTTTCTTTCTTTCTTTTTCTTCTTTCTTCTTTTTCTTCTTCTTTATGATGTTGTTGTTTTTCTCCTTCCTTTCCTTGTTATTTTGTTGTTGTGTTTGTTCTTCTTTTCCCTGTTCTCTTGTTTTGTTATTCTTCCTTAATACGTGTTTAATCTTCCCCTATTTACTGTGTTTGTTTTTCTTGTTACCTTATCACTAAAACAAATAATATTCCTCACCACCGTTTTCAATCTCCCTTTTCTTTGTATTTTCTTCGTCTTTCTTCTTCATCTATTCCTCCCTTTATCTTCCTTTTCTTGTTGCCAATAATGTTACATAAACTTTATTGGAATCACGGCTGGTTAATTACTTGTTAGTTTTATTTTATTTTTTTAATCCTTTTCAATCACATTTTCTTTATTCCATTTTCTTATATTATACTAATTCTCTCTAGTTCTCATTTCCTTTTTCCTATACATTTACTGGAGTCATGGTGGATAATTGTATTTCTTAGGACAGGTGTGTTGTTGTTACGGTGCTACCTGGTATGGCACGTGTGTTGTGGGGAGTGTTGGTTGTGTTGGTGTGTTGGGTCACGAACCTCCGTCACTACTGTGTGTGGGGGTAGATAAAGGGAGGAGTGTCAAGCAGGTGATAAGGGGTGGGGGGGTGACACGTGGAGAGAGAGAGAGTATATAAAAAAAGAAAATCAAAGTTATAGGAAGGAAGACAGTCCGGTAGTGATTCAAGACACAGACAGACAGACTGATAGACAAACTGGTAAGACAAATAATAATACTGTGAACTCTTCTACCTTCCGTACATCATCAGATAAAAACAGTGGGAAAAAAACCACACCAAAGAAAGCACACAGTCTTACATGCGATAAAAACACCATCATCTCCAGGTGAAACAGGTAACTCCCTCTTGTGTGTGTGTGTGTATAAGTGGGCTTTGTGTTATGTATGTGTGTTTGTGTGTGTGTTTGCATGCGCGCGCGTGTGTGTGTGTGTGTATGTGGGTTTTGTGTTATTTATATATGTGTGTGTGTGTGTGTGTGTGTTTACAAGAACAGCTAGTTACTGTAAGTTTTAAAACAGTTTATTAAGCGAACCAATTCAGTTTGTTCTTATTTCTCACTTAGGATGAACGACTCACTTTACGAGCCTTTGAGAAACCACCCTTAAATATTCTTACGTAAATTATTAACTATAATCTTCGTCCTTCTGTTACGTTACAATGGAGTTAAATTAGAACTGAGACTCTACCGTAAACCAGATATAATGTCTTATATGAGAAATAAAAATTGTCGTAAGAATATTGAAGAATAGTTAAGCCAAGAGAAAAAATTTCGTCTTATTCTTTAAAAGTCAGTTTCATAGTTACAATAAAAAATTATCGTAGGCCTATGTTTCAAAGTTACGAGGAAAAAAGATCGAATTAACCTTGTAGAATTTCCTGTTTTATATAGATGCAGTAAGAGGTGGAAATTTATCGTAAAATGTGCAAGAATTTGATGTCAGACTTAAAAGGAAAAAAAAAATATCGTACGAATCTTGAAAACGTTATTGTTATTGTTAAGTGAAGAAATTCTGGTTACGGAAAAAAAATAATCTTACTCATCTATAGGAATAAATTACAGTTAAGACAAAAAAAAAAGGTCTATCGTATTCATCTTGGAGAACCAGATTTCGTTTCAGATTTCGATTCAGATTTGCCCCGGAGAGTCATAGCACGCCCGAGATGACCTCTTGGCCCCGTCGTACATAATGTTGGAACCGTGTCAGCCGCTACCTCATTTCCACCCCTCGTAAAATATGCATATCTTGGGCTGATTACGCGGTGTTGATGGTGTTGATTATCTGGTAGTTCCGTGTTGTATATCTGTTGTTTATTGTTGTTGTTTATCAGTAGTTCCAGGTTGTTTTTGGGGAGGAGAGGGAGTTGTTGGGGAGGAGAGGGAGTTGTTGGGGAGGAGAGGGAGTTGTTGGGGAGGAGAGGGAGTTGTTGGGGAGGAGAGGGAGTTGTTGGGGAGGAGAGGGAGTTGTTGGGGAGGACTGTAAGCTGTTGAGGAGTGATACCATAGCGGATGTTAAACGCTGGTGTCCACACTCCACCCATCACTGTGGCCACAATGAGAGAGGGAGAGAGGGAGAGAAAGGTGAGTGTGGAAGGAGAGGTGAGGGAGAGGAAGGATGAACCACCCTTTCCGGAGCATTGTTTACCTAAAGGGCGAGGTTGTTTATAGTTTATACAGCTCTGTGTAGTACGTAATGAAGCAACCCAGTTACACAGTCGAGTATAACATCTCGTATTGTTTTTGGGGGGGATCACCTAACCTAACCTCGAGTATAACATCTCGTAATAACCTAACCTAACCTAACCCAACCCAACCCAACCCAACCCAACCCAACCCAGTTACACAGTCGAGTATAACATCTCGTATTGTTTATTGGGGGGGGATCACCTAACCTAACCTAATGTAATTTAAACTAATCTAACTTAAACCTAACTGAATGGAAACCTACACTAGAATACATCATCTCAAATATTTTCATGGTTAGGTTAGGTTAGGTTAGGTTTTGTGTGGGTGATTACATTACTATCTTGAACCATCTTGAAGTCTTAAAAACACATAACATTAACTTGACTCACATAAGTATCAACCACTGTATTGTATATATTGGTCACTTTTGGCTTAATATTTGATACATATTCCTTAGCCTTAGTAAATGTTGTCTGCATCTTCATCATAGTTGTTTTTTTTTCATTACTATACTGTGTACTATTTAATTGCTGCCCGGTATTTATTTATGTCTAGGTTCATTTTTTTTTACCTGCGCGGTATAGGAATTTTGTGTGTCTGTGTATTCTTATAAACATGTTGAGTTGTATTCCTGCTTTGTCTATACACGTGACATGCTGAAACAATATAAACCTGTATGACGATTTTACGGAATACAACTGAGTTTAACTGCGTATGAGTTTTATTATTATTATTATTAGTAGTAGTAGTAGTATTAGTATTAGTATTATTATTGTTATTATTATTCTAGTGTATATCTCAGTAAGGTTGACATTTTTCGGTGGTTTTACGGTCATGAAAATATCGTGATGGAGAAAAAACATGGGAACTAACACAAGTCTTTATGAACACCGAAATTAATTTTTGTTGATTTTTTGGCGATTTTTTTTTACCCGCCAATTTTATATATATTTAATTAATAATTTTATGGCGGGTTATAATTGTGTTATATATATATATATATATATATATATATATATATATATATAGTATCATATGAATAACCATGATGTGTCTTTAGTACAGTGTGTCAAGGATCATTTTTACCAACAAGTGAAAGTGGTAAGATCTAGATTTATCCTGTTAGATCCCGTCTGCTTCACTACAGTAATTATAAATAGTAACTAGCGTTTAGTATTCCTCTTGGCAGATGGAAGCATTCACTATTCTTTCTCAGGTGTTGTCTTAGAACGTGCACAGACACACGTTACTTTAACTTTAACGAGACGTGATCCTCTGCAGTTTAATATACATGCGTGTTCTTATGTTATTGATACAGCGGTAACACATGTATCCCAATCCTAAGTCATGAGTTCGAGTCCTGTGTTTGGACAGATGTGGGAAGGTTGACATCACAGGTATCCTCCGGGTACTCCAGTTTCCTGCTGTACTAAACACTGGACAATAAAGTACCAAAGGGCAGATTAACAGCATAAACGGCTAGTGAATCAACAAGTGGTGAAATGATAAGTTAAATTAGCTACATAAAGACTGTCACTATGTTGTCCTGATTCTTGACCCTTGACCAAGAAGCCATAACCAGGTGTAGATAATGAACAAAGGTAGTGTAGGTGGGTGTGGGTTCTTTGTTCATTAGTGTCGGGGAGGTGTTGCTTGGTCTGTGTGGAGGTGATGGGGCCCCAGGTGTAACAGGACCTAACCTAACCTAACCTAACCTAACCTTCCCTTCCCTAACATAACGCCATCATTAGGAGTAGCGTCACATTCTAGTGGGCTCCAATTAGAAATAGGATCATGTTCTAATGAGCCCCTTGTCCTCTTTGGCCCCATCAGGAATAGAGTCACGTCTTAATAGGGCCCATGTCCCCCCCCCCCCTCCTGGGCCCCATTAGTAATAGGGTGGCGTCTTAATAGGCCCCAAATTCTAATGGTTATCTTAGGGACTCTGTCAGTACCGAGAACCATTTAAAATAAGTAAAATAACATGACCCAAACACGTACGGTAAGTTCAACCTTCAAGTACAGTGTCGTGCGACATACAAGGTACGATGCAGTGATACCTCTATTTAACGAACGATATGGAGAAGACGGTCCGTTATATCGAGGGTCCGTTATATGTGAAACCCCCCTTCTAACGAATTATATAGAGATGGAAGTCCGTTATATCGAAGGTCCGTTATATGTGGAACCACCTTCTAACGAACTATATAGGGAAGAGAGTCCGTTATATCGAGGGTCCGTTATATATGAACCCCCATCTATCGAACTATATAGAGAACAAAGTCCGTTATATCGAGGGTCCGTTATATGTGAAACCCCCATCTAACGGATTATAAGGAGATATAAGTCCGATATATAATGTGTGTAAGAGGGAGAGAGATAGGGGGAGGGTTGGTTGCTATGTGGTAAGTGTTGGGTAGTATTTGGTTAGGTTAGGTTAGGTTAGGTTAGATAGTATTTGTAAAGGTATTGTGTAGCATAGGTTAGTTTTTTGTTGGTATATAGTAGTGTGGGGTAATATTTTGTAGATATTGGATAGTGACAGACAGACAGGCGCTAGAACACTGTTTATTTTTTTCCACATGACATAATAATAATTGTTCCATTATATTATATTTACTAGTTTAGCTAAAAAAAACTCCATCTAAAGATACTTACATACATACATACACACATACATACATACATACATTCTAGATATTATTCCTCAGATTCAATAGGTATTAGTAAGTCACATCAGCTATATAGGAAATAGAAAGATATGTATATGGAGCCTATAGCATCGATACAGCAACAGGTATAGGTACAGATACAAAACCTGGTACAGCACATTGTAAACTTATCCCTGTAGTACAAAAAAATATAGACAATTTATGTATTATTTGGCTATATATTTTACAGGTACAGGTACAAATATAGGTACAGGAACAGGTACAAACACAGGTACAAACACCGGTACAGGAACAGGTACAATTATAGGTACAGGAACAGGTACAAACACAGGTACAAACACCGGTACAGGAACAGGTACAATTATAGGTACAGGAACAGGTAGAAACACAGGTACAGGAACAAACACAGGTACAGGAGAAGATATACAAAGGTTTAAAAATAATCGTAACAGTAGTACAGTACACACATGTATTTTTTGTGTAACTTCCTGTATGTTGTAAAAAAAAGAAGTTTGAGACGTGTATCTGTTTCAGCCACAAGAAGCACAGTTAAGAGTGTGGCCTTGTGGGAGGGGGGAGGAGGTGAGGAAAGGAGGAATACGAGAGAGAGAGAGAGAGAGAGAGAGAGAGAGAGAGAGTACGTTGTTACCGCGAAAGAGGAACTGGACACAACCATCCACCCACAGGACCATCCACCCACACAACCATCCACCCACAGGACCATCCACCCACACAACCATCCACCTACAACCATCCACTTTTTATCTGACGTGACTTGGATTCTTGATTTTAATATTGTTTGTGAGTTGCATTTTTATTTTTATTTTTTTTACATTTATTTAATTGTATTTTTATTTATTTTTTATCTATTGCTTATGTTAATTGGTGGTGTTGAAGGTAGGTAGTTCAGGTAGTGTCGTGTGTAAATTCTCGGTGGATTTTTTGAATGGGATTTTTTTTTTATCCTTGGTTTTATATATAATATATTTTGGGGAGGTTATTTTATTTAAATTTTTTTTGGGGGTAGGGTGAAAATTTTATATACTATTGTTTATTTTTTTTATTTTGGTATTTATTATTATTATTGATAGTAGTAGTGGTAATAGTAGTAGTAGTGGTCGTAGTAGGAGGAGGAGGAGTAGTATTAGTATTAGTAGTAGTATTAAATTTAGTTTTTTGTTTTTTAGACAAATATTCATAGCATAGAAGGTACACCTCACTTGAAGCCTCTACACCCACGACTAATTATGGCGTCAAGTAATCAACCACGTGTTATTATTTATTTACCTAGGAGGAGTATGACTTATGAGCGTCGGGTAATTACAGGTGTTGTCATACAGTCAAGCTACGAGTAATTGAGGTAATTTACTAGTTGTTAGGCACACACGAGCGCACCTACACCACTACGAGCCATCATTCACAGATTCTCGTAAGTATAATTCTATCTAAAGTGAAGGAATTTTATTTATTTTTTTGGCTCGTATAATTACAATGGAGTGTTATGTGAAGGTAAGGTAAGCCAGTTTTTTTTTATGATTGAATACCTTAACGCTAACCTAACCTAATCCTAACTTAACCTAACCAGTGTTTCCAAACGGCCAACCTATATGACCTCTAACAAACCTATCCACCAATCACGTCCATCATTATACAACCAATACCCAATCATTCATTAATAGTGATACTAACTAGAAAATTGGCAACACATATCACTCCCTCAACCGAACAAAATGGCTCCCAAATTGCTCAGACACTGTACCGTTAACCCTCCCCCCTTATCTAGAGCGAGAGGGGGGGAGGGGGGGGGGCATAATTAATTGGACCATCTCAGATTCTAAGTTATGTTACGATAAACAAAGAAGAAAATGGCGTCGCTGTTGTACTGAGACTTGTCGGGTTCATGTTCGAAATACTGTAGTGCTGATATTGTTTACCTTCCTTGTTCGTAATAGCAATAAGACCACTAATTCGTGTTCGTAATAGCATTAAGAACACCAATTCATGTTCGTAATAGCAATAAGACCACTAATTCGTGATCGTAATAGCAATAAGACCACTAATTCGTGATCGTAATAGCGCTAAGACCACCAATTCATGTTCGTAATAGGAATAAGACCACCAATTCGTATTCGTAAATGCTTTCGTAACTGTAAAAGAGGGAACGTTCTATCAGGGTGACTTTAGCTGTACACACACACACAAAAAAAAAAAGATTCATTACAATTTTGAGTTGGACAATATGACACAACGGACGATGTTTTTTAATAGCCCCAGTGAGACAACAGGAGTCACAGTGTTCATATTGAAATTCATCTACTCACCCCGTGTATGCCCTGTAAGATGTGTATAATAACATAGTGTATAAACGCAATGTATACTTAACCCCGCATTAAGTTTACGCATGTTTTAATAGCTTAATCATACGTATACAACAGATTAATGCACTTGACGTATTCAATAATCATATCTATTACGCATACAACCAACTGACGCATTGAATCGTGTTCCTTAATCGACATTATTCACCAATCCCGGATACGCATATAAATGTTACGCATTGTATAATCGTTTCTCATCTGCATTACAACAACAGATTGACGCATTACACTACGGACCCTAATATACGCATACAAGGAATTAACGCAATTTATGGGATAATCACATGTAAACGCCACCTGCTTCGCTTATGACAACACACATGGATTAATATTATTTACGCATGAAATATCACGCTGGTTTTCATTTCCGTGAGTGCGTGCGTGATGAGTGTGTGATGCGTGATTGCGTGCGTGCGTGATGCGTGCGTGCGTGTCATGGTAGGGGAACCTGATCGACCCCGCTGTGTGCTGGAAGTGTGTCAGGTGGAGGCTAAAGGGGGGAGGGGAGGGAGAAAGAGATGAGGAGAGAGAGAGAGAGAGAGAGAGAGAGAGAGAGAGAGAGAGAGAGAGAGAGAGACTATATTCAGAAAAAAAAACAAGAGAAGTAGGAGGAAAATCATAAATAAACAGAGACACAGATAGAAAGAAAGAAATAGAACGACTGACACAGAAACAGGGAAAAAACACGAGATAGATGAAGGAATTGAGGAATAACAGACAGACGGATAAAGACAAACAAAACCGTTAACACAAGATAAACACAAATAATACAAAATAAGGAGAGGGGAGGAGGAAAGGGGAGAGGGGGTGAGTGGGGAAAAGGAAGGAAGGAAGGAGGAGGAGAGGATGTGGGTGGAGGAGAGAGGAGAGGGAGGGTAAAGTAAGGAGGAGGGGAAGGTGGAGGGGCGATGAAGAAGCAGGGGGAGGGGGAAAGGGGTGAGGTGGGGTAGGCAGGAGGAGGGGTTAAGGTCAGCCGGTCACACAACAAAGCTCTCTCTCTCTCTCTCCCCTAGTGGTCATCCAGGTGTGTGACACATATCAGCAGGTGTGGGTGAGGCAGATGGGGCGTGGTGGTGATGGGTGATACCTGGCGTCCTATCAGATGGTGTTACGTCCACAATGTGTGTGTGTGTGTGAGAGAGAGAGATGGCTTGTGTGCGTGTGAGAGGGAGAGAAAGAGAGAGGGATGCCGTGTGTGTGTGTGTGTGTGTCAGTAACAGGGGTCATCTCAGCCGTGCGTGACAGTATTATCAGGGTAACGTTACAACACACACACGCTCCCACACCTATCACAACAACAATCAATTTTGGGACCGAGCTATGATTTGCTCTCTCTCTCTCTCTCTCTCTCTCTCTCTCTCTCTCTCTCTCTCTCTCTCTCTCTCTCTGAAATTAGGTTAGGCTAGACCAATTTTGCCCAAAAGGGGTATTGTCATCACCCATGTTCGTGTGTCTTGTCAGTGTATGTCTGTGTGTCTGTCACTGCATCTAACCATATTACAATTTCCCATAGGTTGACCTGTAACTCTGTAGGCTGCATTGCTAACAGTTTGACATTAGCTTGTGCATTTGTTAGAGGTCAGAGGTCAAGGCCGAGATGCGCTTGTGCATTCTTTTGAGGTCAGAGTTCAAGGCTGTAATGTGTTCTTTCTTTCTTATTGAACCCCATAAGTGCATAACCAACCCCACACCTCCTTAACCGTCTCTTTGCATTCCGGGGTCATGGGGTCAAAGATAGAGGTCACAGATCCCCCAAATCCGGCCCCAGTCTTCCGTGTTTTCCTCCGTTTTCTATGTTGGAATATATTGAGAAATACGATAATATCAGTAGATTATAGCGTGATTGGGGGGACTATACTAGTACTGTTTGTTTATTTGTTTGGGTCTTGTTTTGCCTTTTTTTATTTGTCATTCGTTTTTATGTCTTATTTTTTCTGTTTTATCTGTTTAATTTTTATTCCTGCTGTTTCTTCTTCTTTTTCTTGTTGTTGTTGTTGTTGTTGTTGTTGTTCTTCTATAACGGTATTTGTTTTCTAAATCGTCAACTTCTTATAACTGTTGTTGTTGTTATGTTATTGTTTTGGGTGAGGGTAGTTTTTTTTAATTGATAATGTTGTAGTTGTTTTTCTTGTTCATGGTTGTTGTAGTTGCCAGACAGGTGTTTGTTTTCTTGTTTACATTCAGCCAAGTGTGTTTGTTGTTGTTGTTCCTGATGTTTGTTGGTGGCTGTGCGGGTACCAACCTTTAATCGTTTTTATTGACAAAACTGATAATAAAAATAAGTAATAATAATCATAATAATAGAATAATCGTAGTATTAATAATAACAATACTACTACTACTACTAATGCAAATATAATGAATATAGTAACAATAATAATAATATAAATTTTAATGATAACAACAATAATAATAATAATACTAATAACAATTTGAATAACAAATGAACAGAATTTCGGAACTGTACAGTCCTTGTGAGTTGTGCTCCCTTGAACCCACTGGCTCTGCTGTACTTAAGAAAGTAACGGGGAAGGGGGATGGTAGGGGAGGGGGTAAATTGGGGGGGGGAAGGGAGGTCACGTTTGATTTCCCGCCAATCGAGTGGAGAGAGAGAGAGAGAGAGAGAGACTCAAATGCTAACAAACAATAATGAAGTACACAAACAAACAAACAAATAAGGACCCAGCACTACCTTAGGAACACCATGGCAGGCTATCCAAACACAAACGAACAAATAAGGACCCAGCACTACCTTAGGAACACCATGGCAGGCTATACAAACAAGCAAATAAGGACCCAGCACTACCTTAGGAACACCAAGGCAAGAATTACAATCAGAAACCAAGTCCCAGTGTATTATCAGAAGGTAAACACGACCCACAAGATAATGGTGATAGATTCTGTCATAAGTTCATGTAATTCCCTTCTTCCTTGAGAGTGGCCCTGTAGATACAACTATCTTGCTTGTTGGTGATGGTGGTTGTGATGGTTGTAGTTGTTGTTGTTTGTAGTTGTAGTGGTGATGGTTGTTGGTGGTGGTGGTGCTTGGTAGTTGTGATGGTTGTTGTTGTTGTTGGTAGTGGTAGTGGTGATGATGGTGGTTTTTGGTGGTAGTAATGGCGGTAGCAGGATCAGAGAGACAGAGATAATACGAACATTAAATAACCGCTAATTAAATCAATAGCTGCTAACTTAATAACTGCTAACTTAATCAGTAGCTTGCTAACTTAATAACTGCTAACTTTCCCCTCGACCTTCACGAAGTCATATATAAGCGTTGAAATATAACATGTTGAAATTCTTGCTGGGTTGGTGTGTGTGTGTGTGTGTGTGTGTGTGTGTGTGTGTGTGTGTGTGTGTGTGTGTGTGTGTGTGTGTGTGTGTGTGTGTGTGTGTGTGTGTGTGTGTGTGTGTGTGTTTATGACGTGAAGGGAGGGAGGGGGGTAAAGACTTGTCACGGGGGATGGACATAGGCAGGGAATGTGTCATGGGGTGGACATAGGCAGAGAATGTCATGTGGGTGGACATAGTGAGCCGTTAGCCATGTCCTAATATTAATAAGAGAATAACTACCCATTTAATAACACAGACGTAATAATTTTATATAATTTTGTGATAAAAATGAAAAGTAACGTAGAAAATTATATAAAAAAATGGGAGGGCGATAGACTGAAATTCGGGCTAATTAGATTCTTAAAGTGCTAACGAGGTAGTTAGTGGTTAATGAGAGACAGAGGTCGTTACCACAGCAATATTTGAGGTGAGGGGGAGATAGGGGAATATGGGGACAGCGAGACAGATTGGGAGAGAGAGAGAGAGAGAGAGAGAGAGAGAGAGAGAGAGAGAGAGAGAGCAGTACGAGAAGGTGAGAGAGAGTGAGTGAGTAAGAGTGAAGGAATGAGTCGATACATTGTTACTTGACTGTGGGTCGTGAGTCAGAGGAAGTGGGTCGGTCACCTTACCATTGATTCTGACATAAGTTACACAGCTCACGACTAACACCGCCTTAGACATGCTGAACCATTGATTTTGATATTGAATTTGATACATTTATTTTCTTGCTTGGAATTTTGAGTTATAATTTTTTATATATATATTTTTTATATGTTGATTTTGAGGTAATTGACTTTGATTTAGAAATTTTGATTCGTGTTCTGAGTTGGTTTAAATTTTGTTTTGTTAATTATTTTTTTTTTAGGTCATGAGTTTATGAAAGATTGTGGGTTCGATTTTGACTTGATTTTCAAGATTAGTCTCTCTCTCTCTCTCTCTCTCTCTCTCTCTCTCTCTCTCATCATTTCTTCCTTTCGTCTGACCTCATCTCACCCTTCCTTCCTTCCTTTCTCCCCCTTCTCTTCTTTCTTCCCTCCCTCTCTTCTTTCCATCCCTCCCTCCCTCCCTCAATACTCTTCTTCCTTCCAATCTTCCCTCCCTCCCTCTCTCCCTTATAGTCTATGATGACCACTTAATGTTAGTCATCCCAGCTGGGGGTTGCTAGGTGACCATGGATGCTGAGCTCTAAGGGGAGATTATTGGCCTCTTCCCCATCTCCCCTATCCCTCCCATCACCCTCCCCCTTTCTCTCCCCCATTGCTCCATCTACCCTTTCAATCCATCTATCTATTCCCCATGCCTTTATCTCTCTCTCCTTATCCCCATCCTTCTTCTTCTTCTCATCTCTCTTTATTCACTCTTTGTCTAACCCCTCAGTCTATCACACACCCGCACAGACACCCGGCTACAAGTTCGAGCCTCTGAGTATGAGACTTGTGATATAGGGAAGCAGTAGCCAGACACTCACTTATCTGGTAACAGTGTAAGAGAGAGGGGGGGGGGTGTTATGAGAGTTGATGACGTCACAATAACAATAGCCAATCATTGTACGTCTGTCTCTCATCCTCCTGCTCAAACTATCGTTAAACTCGTTATGTCGTTGACCTGATAACGAGCGGGCCCAATCACTTTTGACGATAATGAGGCAAACGACCCATTGTAAAGTTGAGGTAGTTAAGATAGGTTGAGCATATAAGTGTCACTGGAGTAATTTGTAAGTGTTATAAGTGTACCGTCGTTGTAGTAGTGGGTAAGTGTTTGTTGGTAACATACCGGAGCTGGCCTGGTCACGTAGGAGGGGTATTGATTATTATATTGTGAGGTATTTGGGGCATGGTGGAGGGTAGGGAGGAAGGTGGAGGGTAGGGAGGAGGGTAGGGAGGAAGGGGGAGGGAGGAAGGGGTGGAGGTAGGAGGAGGGTAGGAGGACGGGAGGGTAGGGTGGAGGGTAGGGAGGAGGTAGGGAGGAAGGTTGGAGGTAGGAGGAAGGTGGAGGGTAGGGAGGTAGGAGGAAGGTGGAGGGTAGAGGAAAGGTGGAGGAGGGAGGAAGGTGGAGGGCAGGAGGAAGGTGGAGGGCAGGGAGGGTGGAGAGTAGGGAGGGAAGGGGTGGAGGGGGGAGGAAGGTGGAGGGCAGGGAGAGGTGGAGGTAGGTGGGGAGAGGGGAGGGTGGAAGGGAGGGAAGAGGTGGGAGGAAGGTGGAGGGAGGAAGGTGGAGGGCAGGGTGGAGGGTAGGAGGAAGGTGGAGGGTAGGGAGGAAGGTGGAGGTTAGGGAGGAAGGTGGAGGGTAGGGAGGAGGGAGGTGGAGGGGGAGGAAGGTGGAGGGTAGGGAGGAAGGTGGAGGGTAGGGAGGAAGGTGGAGGGTAGGGAGGAGGGAGGGAAGGGTATGGAGGTTAGCAGACAGGGAGGAAGGAAGGCAAGGAGGGAGCAAAGAGGGAAGGAGGTAAGGAAGGAAGAGAAAGAGATAGGAGAAGAAAGGAAAGGAAGGAGATAGGAAGAAAGGAAGGGAAGGTGGTGATGGAAAAGGGGAAAAACAGACAGACAGACAGGCAGATAGACAAAAAGTAAACGGTAAACATAACTAACTATCAATTAATCCAAGTATCAACATTGACCGTGAGTTAACAAGTTGGTCTAGTGTTTAATAATAATGTTCAGAGGTTAAGTTACCAGCTGAGAAGTGTTTTATAGCAGGAGTTACGAGGCCATAAACCACCTCAGTAAAGAACCGTCTTACGTACCCGTGAGAGCTACGGCAAGATTACCTATATACTGTTAATGAATAAGATCTATTCCTTTGTGTATGAACCTCTGTCCTGCGTGGCAGTGAGAAGTGATGCCACCCTCAGTGTCAAGACCTGACTGAATTACTCATAATAGGCAAACTGTACTACAAGCTTTGTCAATAAATTTGGTAAACTAAAAAAAAAAATACACACGATAAATTATACTGCTCAGGGTTTTACCGTCTAGGTGTGTGTATCTGTTTATACTGGTAAGTGACCAAAACCTCTTGTACGGGGTGTTGTGATGCGTTGTGGCGTGATGTGTTGTGTGGTGGTGGAGTGTTGTGGTAAGGTGTTGTGTGTGTGTGTGTGTGTGTGTGTGTGTGTGTGTGTGTGTGTGTGTGTGTGTGTGTGTGTGTGTGTGTGTGTGTGTGTGTGTGTGTGTGTGTGTGTGTGTGTGTGTGGCTCTACCAAAAACTAACTAAACTGAAAAGTGAGGATCTTTGAACTGATCTTGCAGCACACGTATTCAGCTCACCTGCACCTCTGAGCCACGCCTTAGATGACAGGGAGTTGATGCGTGGTGGGTGTGCAGACGTGGGGGCGTGTGGGCGTCTGTATATAATGAGTACTTCTTTCAGGTATATGTGTGATTGTTTCATATTTTTTTGTATAAGTAAAGGTAAAAAATACATAAAAAACGACAAACAAGGACACATAGAACAGAACAGACAGGGAGGTAACACACACACACACACACAAGATTATATTCGTCTCAAGACTCGAGCAGTCAGCAGGCGCCCCCCCCCCTGTCAAAGATGCTCTGTCCTTACCTCACAGCTGGTCACGTCTGGCTTCACTTAGGGTCATGGCTTCACTTAGAGGTTAATGGCTTCACTTTGAGGTTAATGGCTTCACTTAGAGGTTAATAGCTTCAATTCGGGGTTTATGGCTTCACTGAGAGGTTAATGGCTTCACCTAGGGGCTCATGGCTTCTTGACAGGATGATGGTTTAACCCTTTATGGATTGTCTTAACGCTCTACGGAAGTTAGTTTAACCATCGGTGACTTAACCCCTTAAGGACTAAGAGAGAGAGAGAGAGAGAGAGAGAGAGAGAGAGAGATCCCTCACCACAAGCATCACCCCTCCCCCTTCCGCCACTCACTCAATTGACCTTTTGACTTGACCCGATCGCCTGTGTGGCAGCAGCAAAAGGAGGGTGGGGGTCACAGGTCAATCCACTCCTGCACCTGACCTCTGATGACCTCCTTCAACTCCCTCCTGACCCCTCCTAAGATCATTTCTGAGAAGCCATTGTCCATTTTGTGTCTCTTGTTACATAAGGTAAATAAAATAGTTTATTAATGCTGTGTCTGGCCTCTGTCTATGATGATGATGATGACAGTGATTATGATAATGAAGATAACATTAATAGTGATGACGATAATAATGATGATTAATGATGATCATACAGTAGACTACCTCAACATCTTGTCCCCCCCCACCCAATCCCCACTCATCACCCGAGGCTCTTTCAACCAGTCAGAAGACCCACTCAGACCACTCAAGAGCCTTATCCTTCCCTGCCTGTCAAGACTTCAGAGTGGGGAGGGAGTGGGGTTGAGAGGGGTGGTGGGGGAAGGGTGTATGTTGGGCTAAAGATATGGTGTGGTAGTGATCTGGTAGTGGAGTGGTGTTTTGATATAATGTGGTGGTGGTGTGATGTGTGGTTATGGTGTGATCTAGCAGTAGTGGCAGTGGTGTGGTGTTTGGATATGGTATGATGGTGGTGTGGCTATGGTGTGGTGTGTGGATAATAATTTTTTAAAAGTGTTTCTCCAAAAATAGAAATTTACTAACCTGTCTAATTTTTTCGTCTCTTCTTCTTCTACCTCCTCCTCTTTCTACCTACTTCCTCTTCCTTCTTCTACCTACTTCCTCTTCCTTCTTCTACCTCCTCTTCCTTCTTCTACCTACCTCCTCCTCCTCCTCCGGGCACTTAAGGGTCACGCCCCGGCCTTGATAAGCTAACTGGTGGTCACAGAGACACATTGTCAGGCCCGCATACCGTAGACCCCCCTGGCTTGTCCGCTCTTACAAACGCATATATATACATGGACGTGCAAAAATATACATACACACGCTCTCTCATCAACTCATACACGTATACATATACTCACACACTTATATATACGCATGCACTCACTTACCTGTACACACTCACTCACACACACACACACACACACACACCAACATGAGCCAAAAGCCGATTTATTTATATTGTAACCAAGAAGATCTTCAGTAGAAATATAAAATTGAACCACAGGAATGTTGTGAGGAAACTACAGGAAGACGGTGTGGGTTTTGGTGTATAGTGTGGATTATGGAATTAAGGCTCTGGATTATCTATGTGATTGTATTATCAAAAACTATTTATATTATTGTTTTATTATTATTATAGGTTGAAATATAAATTACAGGAACAATAATGTCAGTGACTGTGTCGTAATGTTGATGACTTCAAGTGAATGTATTAACTGTGTATTATTGTGAGGTTATGAGAGTCGACCTAACCAGACATCTTCCTCTCCCTCCCACAGTGACCATGACGTGACGCGGCTACCTGACGAAGCGGGTCCTGGGGGCCGTCGACGTCGCTCCAGACATCACCGGGGGCACACCATGGGGCGGTACGACCCATCCTCCGAACCCATTACACCCACGGCGCCCTTGAGTCTCGAGGTGGAGGTGGGCGGGTATCTCCCCAGTGGTCCTAGGAGCTTAGAAACTGAGTCATATGCCCCCAGTGCCCCACCCATCCTAGACATGCCCCCGACTACAACTACTATCCCTCGTCCCTGTTTTACCTCCCGTAGTCAACTCGCTCGTCGTCATAGCAGTACCTTCCCTACCCAGACTGCCAGTACCTCACCAGATGGAGGAGGAGGAAGAGAGAGAGGAGCGACAGAGAGGAGAAACCGTCATAGATCTGATCACGTTCCCAACGTCACTAACAACAATAACAATAACAGTAGCAGTAATAACAATGACAGTAATGCCAACAACAACAGTAGCAGCAGCAGTAGTAGTGACGTACCCGACAGCAGTTCCGGTACTGAGGGAGGCCACAGGAACAGCGAGAGCAACAGTGCCGAGGGGGTGAGCAGGACTAGCAACAGCCTCGGTAACAACAGCAGCAGCGACATGAGTACCCGAGGCAACAGTGAGGTGACCAGCAACACCAGCGACGGTCACCACAGAAACAGTAGCGTCACCAGCCTCAGTGAGGAAAGCAACAGAAACAATAACAGCAGTGAAGGAAGCAACAGAAACAATAACAGCAGTGAAGGAAGTAACAGAAACAATAATGGTAGTGAAGGAAGCAACAGAAACAACAGTGGAGGAGGAGCCAACAGAACTAACAACAGTGGTACCCAGAGCCCAAGAAGGAATGCCTTTGCAGGTCAGTTTCTTTGTGTGTTCCTTGTGTTTGTCAGTGTTCACCTCTCCTCTTCCATGACTCCCTCGTAAATCTTTATATCATTATTATATTTTCCCTTCAACAAATTCACACATTGACATAGGTGTTAATAGTAAAATATATTCTTTGATCGATCCAGTGAGCAGCAAGTCACCAGTGAAATATAAAACTATCATTCAGAATTGTTTATCCACGTCAAGCGGTTCAAGTCAATGATGCAAGACACAAGTTGGTCAGCCATTTAATATTTGGGTAATGTAATGACGTCAGCAAGATTATATTATTTACATTCGATTACTTAACCAGAAATCCGTGTCCAATACTACAAAGAGTCGGACCTGTTTGGGGTGGGGGGGTCAGGTATAGAGGGTGTGAAACAGGCTTATAGATTTTGTAAATGTCTTCGGATCACACGAACATCAGACACCCCAGCTTATTTCCTCCTGATGATTGAACACCTTAACGCTAACCTAATCTAACCTTAACTCCTCCAGGTAACTTTAGGTTATTTAATCATTAGGTGCAATAGGTGCCTAATCTCTAATCTACACGTAATTCATTTAGTCATTGTGTACTTTAGTTTGGCCCTAATTGGCTTCAGTTTTTTATCGTGTGGCGGATAAAATAGTACGTCATCTCGGCCTGTTAATTATTCCACCATGTTTTGTCTTGATTTTAACCAGTTGCCCTCCCCTTCTTCCTCCTCCTCAGCTTAGACTTATCATTATTTACCCTATGTTTTAGCTCTCTCCTCCTCCTCGTGGCCAGGTATAGGCGTGGAGGGTGAACGTGCTCGGCTACAGGGAGGGACGTGGGGTCACTCACACTCAGGGCTGATGGCCTCTCTCGCCGTCACCGTCACCACCTTCAACATCTCAAGGTTCGCGGTCCTCGGAGCCAGGTTTGGATGTGAGTTTTTGGTACATGTTGTTGTTGTTGATGATGTTGATGTTTTTGTTGATGATGTTATTGTTGCTGATATTATTATTGTTGTGATATTTTATCCTGAGTGATAGCTCTGTGATGACGTCTTTACAGAGTCGTTTATAATACTAATTTGATTATTACTATGTAGAGTCTTTCATAATGTTAATAAACTCTCAATCTCTATGTACTGAATGTTTATCTATCTGTCTCTTTTTCTATGTCCCACCCCTTTCTCTCTTATCTATCTAATAATCTCTCTCACTCAGGGCCGTTCGTGGTACAGTGGGTGGTGGTGTCGATGGTGCTGGGACTGCCTCTGATGACCTTCCACATGACGGTTGGGCAGTACCTGGGGGCCGGTGTGGTCGACATGTGGAGGATCTCACCTATATTCCAGGTAAGAGAGAGACAGGTGGATGGATAGACAGGCAGACAAACAGATAGATTGATGTTTTGACAGATAGATAGACACACGGACAGTCAAGTTAACCACAAGAAGCTTAGATTATTTAAGTTTGGTTGTAGTAGACTTTAAGCTTAAAGGGTTATTAAACTGAACTGACAGCTTTGTTGACAGTAGTTCTCTTGGTCGCTGTTATTATTATTATTATTATTATTATTATTATTATTATTATTATTATTATTATTATTATTATTATTATTATTACAGATAAGGAAACAAGTGCCGGGATACCTCGTGTGTCGATCTGTTTAATTGATACAATAATAATGATGATAACTATAAACTTCTATTTTATAAGTATTTTATCACTCGAAAATCAGACACTAACTCTCAGCTGAAAGACCGTAAACAAACTCCCAGAGACTGAGAAGCTCCAAACCTTAATACCTTGGCCAATAGCAACAAACTTATGTCATCAAGAGCCAATTACAGCTCGAACAGTCTTCTCCTATTTGCCAATCACAGGCGGGAATGCTCTCTTGTCCAAGACGGTAAATTTGAACGTCAGTGGCGCAAAATAAAAACAGTAATTAGATCTAAAATGATGATCGCCAGCCGGAAAACCTCTTTAATGTTTCAACTCGCCCGCCAGGATTTTTTATTGCCAGTGGCGACCGGACTGGCTATTTTGTGCTAGTCTAATAGATCTATTAGAGAAAGTGTTTATATTTTTGTAACGAATTTTGTGGGCCTATTTTTTTCTTGTGAGCCTGGAGCTACAACCTCATCACCCCATTAGCATTCCGCCTCTGGGTGTATTTTATATTGTCTTTCACAGCGACGTTTTTCCTCGTCACTCGGTACCATAATACCAGTCCTTGTGGTAGCTCACTCACAACCACAGTCCTCCTGGTCACACATTGGCTCAGCATAAACCCAACCCAACCTCTCCATGGCTTCATTACCTCCAAAACTAATGCCATTGTTATCTTAATTTAATCCATATAAAATAGTATTCAATAGACCCGTGAGGAAATGTCCGCCCACTCCAGATAGCAGCTGTGAATTGATGAGTCTGTAGTGTTAATAAGGGTCTTACCTGACTGGGTGTCTCAAAAGTCAAGTGTAGTCACCCAGGTTGTAGCGGCCTTACCACACCCTATACTATTTCCGCGTTAACCTGGCCCCATAAGCCACACCCTTCTTCTGTACTAATAACTGATTGGTTCATAGAAAATTCAAACTAAATGTGTTCACAATTGGTAAGCAGACCTGTTATTATCTAAAATATTGTTAAATATATGGATTCAAAATGCAAATCATTTCAAGGCATTAGCACTTTAGAGAGGGTGTTAGAAAATTTGAAATATTTACTATTGTGCTCACACCGATTCTTTCTTTCTTTCTTTATATATTATTTATACACTATTATTTACTCAGACCTTTATGTCGATTCTGTTGCCCTTTTTATCGGATTCTCATTCCTTAATTATTCAAAAGTTCAGACCATTGCTGATTTGTCCGCGGAATGGCTTCTGATGAGAAGTATGAACTCTCATCTTCTAACCAAACACTGGCGCTGTAATGAGCAGTACAGCGTGATCACCAGTTAATACGGTCAGTTGGTTCGTCAACGGTGGCTTATTGACACAGTTCACGTTCTCATGTTCACGTCCGTTTGATTTCGCTTCGTGTGAACTGTGTGTAAAGGGTGTTTACAAAGTCCCTTGATGTTCCTTGATGTCTGTCAATACTATCCCCTGAGGAAGTTACACACATAGAACATAGGATTGTACTCGTAGTTTTATGCACAACGCTATATTATTTACCATATCTGCAAGTCTAGGTTACAGCGGACATGGTGAAGACTACAGTAATACCCAGAAAATTATTTAGTACAGAACATCCTTTATGATGTGTGTAACTCGGTCCTGTAATTCTGTAAACGAAAAAAAAACAACTATGGACTTTGTAAACAGCCTCTACATGCCATGGCGTCTTGGTGAACTGGCAATACTGTACGTATAGTAAACTGACGGACGAATCGTTGACCGAATTTAGAAATGATTAGAGAGAGAAATTATAGGAACTTAACTGAACCAGCTATGTCAGGGTATTGCCTAGGAAACTAAACGGGAATTGAATAAGACCTTCCTTCTTCACTCCCATCACCACCTCATTATAGTATAGCAAGTGCCTTCTACAACACCCTCACCTCACCTCTCACCCTGCCCTTTACCCACGCTCCTCAACGAGATAGTCATGTGCAATAGTTAGAGGAAGTGAAAGGTGCGGAAGTTAGCAGATGAAAAAAAAAAAAACAATTATATAGACATGAACGTAAAGGAAGAGGAAAATGATGGAAACTTGGTATTAAGAAGTTTACAATGTGAGAAGTTACTACGTCTCTATCTACAGTGCTGGCTGGTCGAAAAGTCCCTGTGTACCTAGAGTTGTTATTTAGTTGAACAAGGTAAAATAACTCTCCTGTATCGTTGAGTAAAGTGGGTACACAGGGAATTTTCAATCAACTGTAAAACACACACACACACACACACACACACACACACACCATCCATCCATCAACAACACATTCTACTTATTTATACTCTATGCCATACTCACCTGAACCTAACCTAACCCTACCTAACCCTACCACACCCTAACTAAGTAAACGAAACAACCGGAATTAAGTTTGGAAAATTCGAGTCTTGATTCGTTGACTGATGAGGATGGAAGTGAGTGATGAGGGTGGAGTTGAGTGATGAGGGTGGAAGTGAATGATGAGGGTGGAGTTGAGTGATGAAGATAGGAAGCAAGTCACTGAGTATTGAAGGGAGGAGATGACTGAATGGGGGGGAGGTGAGGGAAGGGGGGTGGAGGTGAGGGAGAGGGAAGGAAGCAAGTCACTGGGTATTGAGGATGACGGGTGAGGCGAGCAGACCACCACACCTCACCAAGGTTAAGACCCCTTCAAATATTTACCTGCCTAGATGGTCTGTGTTCTCCTACACACCTGTCACTCCCGGGGGGGCTAAGATTGGGGGAGAGACAAAGAAAGTTGTGAGAGATTGAGTAAGAGATAGAGAGAGAGAGTTTGTGTGTGAGTGAGAGACTGTGAGAAATATAGAGAGAGTGAAAGAGAAATAGAAGCTTTGACATATAGAGTGAGTGAGAGACCAGCTTTGAGATATAGAAAGGTGAGAGATTGGCTTTAAGAGATTGAGAGGTAGAGAGAGAAGCTGTGAGTAATTGAGAGATGGGCTGTGAGAGAATGAGAGTATGAGAGAGGTTGAGTTAGAGTAAGCGAGAGAATGCTTGAGAGAGAGAGGCTCTGTGTAAGAGGAAAGAAAGAGGTGGGGGGGGGTAAGGAATCATCGGTGTGTATGTGTTTCTGATAGATATATATATAAAGGGAAAGTTATTTCTCAATATAAAAGGGACATATGCACGTGTGTATAATGAGCGTGCCAGTGCATCTTAAAACAATATACCTACAACACTTGCCACAAAGACCGACAGACTGACAGACAGCTGCCGACAGCCTTACACACAGTTCCGGTGAGCGCCCAAAGCCGACAGTCCCCCATTGGCGTAACCAGGATGGTGGCGCCAACTGTAAACACGACCATTAGCGAGAACCAAGGCGTTCGTGACTCTAGTCGGATTAGCGAGGCGTGATAGCAGACGTCTCACGGCTGCCGTTTGCACATGTGCATACAACTCTAATAGGATTTATATTTGTTTTGAAAGCTGGAGAAACTTAGAAGTCTAATTATATGTTACGTCAGATCTTCTCTCCGCGTGAAAGTTGGATTGATTCTTGAGATGTGTCTCTCTCGTGATAGAGATGGGCTATTTGATTGAGTATTTAGTAGAATGAAATAGAACAGGTTTCAAGAGAGAAGAAAATGAGGAATATTCATTTCTAAAGATAGAAAAGAGAGAAAGAATGTTTATATCCACTTAAATATTAAGACAAGGATATACGAGTATACTTGTTGAGAAAGAGAGTTCTGTTCTGAAATGAAAAAGCGTTTTGTCTTGTACACTTGTTACAAAAAGTTTATTTACGATTTTGTGAGACAATATGACACAACACACGAAGGAGGATTTTGTTAACCATACCGAGACAACAGGAGTAGCAGTTTCATTGGTGTGACCCCCCCCCCCCTCTCAAAAAAATATAGATTCCGAGTAGCTTCACCCCCCTACCCCTATATATGACGGGTGGGCTGTATCTGAACCCTCCAAAATTTTTACTTTTTTTTTAACTTTGAACTGTGTGAACGACCCTCACTGTTTGACCGTGAAAATATTATTAAATATCAGATCAAAATATACTTTCTTGAGGGTGTTTGACCTTTGACCTTATAAAACCCTTAAAAAATATCAAAATAAGAGAAACACAAAAACAAAGAAGTGACTATTAATTGTTTTCTTATGTTCTTATGTTATTGTGAAGAAATTAAGGGAGAGGACATAAGGGAAAGAATAAAACAAAGTGAAAAGAAAGAAGAATATGCGCTGTTGATGTGTCGTTAAGCTGATCATCTGGTAGTGTCGTTAAGCTGATTCTGTCGATAAGCTGGCAATATCAGTCTTTAAGCTGACCCTCTGTATCATTAAGCTGATTCTCTATATCGTTAAGCTGACGATCTCAATCTTTAAGTCGACCCTATGTATCGTTAAACTGATCCTCTGTATCGTTAAGCTGATTCTCTATATCGTGAAGCTGATCCTCTGTTTGAGTCGTGACAGTCATTCGTGGGTGATCACTGGGGGTCGTTGGTTGGGAGGGGGAGGGTGTTGAGGCTGGAGCGTGAGGCGGAGTTAACAAACAATCACTGGAATGCAACCTACAGGAACAACACGAAGGAGAGAGAGAGAGAGAGAGAGAGAGAGAGAGAGAGAGAGAGAGAGAGAGAGATATAGATAGAATGGTTGACTGGTATAGAGCGAAAGAGGTTGACAGAGAAAGGGAGAGAAGTTGACTGATGGAGAAAGAAAATTGGGATGGATTGTGGAGGGGGGGGAGGGCGCTAGTAGAGATCATCGCGTGCGTCTCCAATATCGATTTACTGCACTAATGAGACAACAGATTGGCAGTGTAGTATACCATCACGCTGGCTGACAACGACCATGGGTTTTATCTGGTGTCTAATACCGTCAATAGGAGCCATGTAATTTTATCTGAAGTGCTAGGAATCACAGCGATTTTGAACTGAAATTTAATTTTTTTATTTATTTTTTATTTATTTTTATAAATCTTGTCTCAGGCCTTTATAAAGCGTTGTTGTGTGGCACCATTCGTGTTCCTCTTCTACTTGTCGACGCGTCACAATTAGAATCATATTTAACTGCTTTCCATCTGTTAACCCATTTGTGTGTGTGTGTCTGTGTGTGTGTGTGTAAAAATTAATTGGTGAAAATGAAAGGGGGAGGGAAATTAGTTGATGCGGAGGAAGGAAAGAATAATGGGGTAGTGTTAATGGGGGGGCGATGGGGAGACATGAGGTAGTGATGAAATACGAGGAAAGGAGAAGACGATAAGAATAGAGAAATAACAGTGAGGTAGCCGAGAGATAAAGAGAAAACCATACAGGGATTAAGGAGGAAGAAACAGGTGAAGAGGGAGAAATACATAAATGAGAGAGGGTTGGATATGACAGGAATAGCCTTAATCTGACCATTCGTAACCTAACTTAATCTAGAAGTAAGCAAACCTAACTTAACGTAACATCGTGTAAACATACTTATATTTATCCCATTTCCAAACATAATTTACCCTATAGTTAACCAAACCTCTGAAACCTGTCGAGAGATGATTGTCAAGCCAACCAAGGTCCGGAGTGGGTTGTTGATATGGAAGTAAATATTTTTAAATGTTTATTTACTTAATTATTTGCGTGTTTATTGTGGACGAAGATATCAGACTTGTTTATTCAGATCACCATCAAATTATTATCTAGTAATAAATAGTCTGTTCTGAGTCGGGATGTCGAGCCAAAGAAGACTTGAAGAGTGCAAACGTCAAAACAGACACGAGGAAATTGAAAAAAAAAATATCAAACCCAAGTATTAGATAACGAGAGAAATTGAGAGAGGATTACGGTTAATGGGTAGAAAGGAGAAAGTGGGTGGTAAACCAATTTGGACTTAAATTTGTAGCTTAGAGGGAGAGGTTTTGATAGGAAAGTGTGGCTGAGTGTCCCCGCTTTACACGACATCATGGCGGTACCATTCAATTAAAAGCAGAACTTTCACGCATCTGTCTCACTTTATCGCTATATAATTTACGAGTTAGAGGTGAGTCTATCGATTATGTCTGCTTGATGAATAGAAACGTAGGAAAAAGTGAATGCCTCTGTTGCGAATGATAAGCGGTATGCTTATATTATCTGTGCACTGAGATTTGATGACTGGAATCTCATGTCTCTGATTACTTAGATACAATCACAGTATCCTCATGTGTTTGATAACTAATTTTCCTCTACAGTAGTCCCTCGTGTAGAGTGATTTGCTTCTAAACATTTGATTCTGAGCCAACATGACTTGCTTGAGCGTACAGCAGAATAGCATCGTGGGATAAGTATGGAGGAGAATTCTCTTAATCTCCGCCTCCTTTCTCTTACCACCTCACTTTCTTGGGAGTAAAGTCACACAACGGAATCTCATAGTTTCGAGCATCATTTTCTTTCCTGATTTGAGACCAACAGACCGTATCTTTTTCGATAGAATCAAAGGGCAGTTTTGACGTCAGTATAGCTTGGTTATGCAATTATCGTACCCTGACAAGCGGCGGGGAGGATATGGTAAAATTGGTATACCTATTTTTTTATTATTCATTGATTAACTGTACGATCTGTTTTTCATTATTTATTGATTAATTATTATCTTGTATGATCTAGTGTAAATCCTCGCTGTATTCCTGTATCATCTTCCTACTGCAGGGTGTGGGTTACAGTATCTTGGTGGCACAAGTGCTGGTGGGGCTCTACTGCTGTGTGCCCATCGCCTGGCTTTTCATCTTCTTTCGAGATTCCTTCATCACCCATAACAACATGTTCAGATGGGCCGACTGTCGCCGTGAGTATTGAGGCGAGAGTTGTGAGGAAGTTGTGGATAATGAGGGGGGAGTTATGAGTGTGTGAGGGAATTGTGGATAGTGAGGGGGAAGTTGTGTGTGTGTGTGTGAGAGTTGTTAGGGAGTAGTGAGGGGAGATTTGTGAGTATGTGTGGTAGTGAGGGGAGAGGTGTGTGTATGCGAGTAGTGGTTAGTGAGGAGGAATTGTGAGGGTGTGAGGGAGTTGTGGATAGTGAGATGGGGAGTTGTGGGTAGTGAGGGGGGGGGGTGTGAGAGAGGTATGAGTGACTAGGGAAGATGTGTAAATAGTGAGGTACGGCCTTTGAAATGTTATGAATGAACTGTGAGGTCATAAGTGAGCTGTGAGGAATGTTCTCTGTAGTGTTGTGACTGAGCTGTGAGGTAGAGAGACAGACGTGGAATATATTCCAACTTTTAACACGTAATGAGTGAGTTAAAATGTCTCCCTCCCTCTCTCCCTGAGCAGTGGTGAACTGTTCAGTGTTCAACAACTTCAGTACCATCATCATCGAGGGAGTTCCAAAATATTTCAAGTAAGTAAAGACGTATTAACCGTTTTAGTGTCTAATTTTATTGTATGTATTCATTGTGTGACTTTAAAACTGCATAAGCGAAAATCCTAGCTTGATACTCATCTCGTAATAATAATAATACCTTTCATTTGATCGTACCTCTCAAACTTTACCGTGGGTTCGAGTCCTGACTCGAGACAGATGTGAGAAGGTTGTTTTATCCAGTGTGACACAACCAAACAGCGTCTTCCGGGTACTTTGTTTTCCTCCTGTACTAAACACTGGACAATAAAGGCCATAACAAAGTAACAAAGGGCAGATTGACAGCCCGAACGTCTCGTAAGCTGATAATTGGTGAAATGAAAAGTTAAAATTAAATTAGAAAAATAGAAGATCATATTTCAATTGACAACTTATTTATTTAAAAATAAAATAAATTTTACATGGCTTTTCACTTTATTAGTAACTAACTCAGCGTGAATTAATAGTGAAAGTGTCTTTTCCTAAATATTGACATAATACAAATTAGTTAAAAAACGTGTTTCTACGCCAAAAAAAATCACCGCATCTAATAATAGTGATTTTTTACATGGCTTTTCACTTTATTAGTAACTAACTCAGCGTGAATTAATAGTGAAAGTGTCTTTTCCTAAATATTGACATAATACAAATTAGTTAAAAAACGTGTTTCTACGCCAAAAAAAATCACCGCATCTAATAATAGTGATTTTAATAAGCCACGTGTTACATAATCGTTATCATTTGTAAGAGATAATTAAGTATGGCATTCATTCAACAGTTTCTGCGTTTTTTCCCGTTACTGGAATTACTTTAACCTGGAGATATGATGAAAATCCCCATATTACACCACACTGTTCATTAACTCGGCTAAAAAAATATGAAAGCAGAATGGCCTAAATACACTGCCTAATCTCCACAGTTAATACTCCCGTTAATTACTGTGGTATATGTAGTTTTTTGTACCAATGTAGTTAAAAAAAAGTGAAGAGATGTACAGTAGTAATTACAGAATTAGCTCAAAATGGTAATCGCGTGATTTAGGTGAGTTAAGGCGAGCATTGCATGACTCGGCTCGTGAATCCATTTCATTATTTCAATTTTTTTCCCAGAATAATAGAGAATTTCAAATATAGGTGTTCATCAGTAGATTAATTCTATACGTTAATGGTTGTGAGTGTGACTAATTCCTCGGCACCAACTCTGAAACCCCAACTAAGCATGGTTACAGAACTTACAGCCAAGACAATATTTTATGAAAATTAGATTATGGAGCATATTAAATTTTTGGATAATATTGACGACTTTCCCAGTGCAGCCAATTTTGTTTTGATGGATATTTTCTTACTATATTTTCATTGTTTAGTTCGGATATCTTGTAACGATCTTCAAGAGTGAGGTGCTTCCCCGCCTAGAGTAGTCACTCCGTCTGGTCCCTGATGATAGGCTAGGGACTGTCAATTGATTGAAAATGTCGGCACCTCAGCTACCCTGAGAAATTACAGCGCCTGAAATTGCCTAGCATATACTACGGACGGACACGGGGGACCTAATTGAGGTGTATAAACATCTTAAAGGGCACTACTCAGTTGAGTGTCCTTACCTGGAGGTGGCAGACGTTTGCCCCGTGAAAGGTCACAGCTCAAGGTCGATGAAGCAGCAAGCCCAGAAAACTGAGGAGTAACTTTTTCGGAGTGAGAGTTGTGAACTCTTTGAACAATCTGCCAGAGAGTGTTGTTATGGCACTGAGTGTGAGTTCTTTCAAAACCAGACTTGACAAGCACTGGAGCAGGTTCAAATACATTCAGGAGACAGTGCATGCCCAGTACTTGCCAACAGTGTGTAACAGAGACGTGACCGAGTGACCGATCGCCCAAGCGGCTAACAAGCCGATCAGTGGTGAAGAGGATAAAGGTAAAAGTACCTAATATGGGCATCTTGAGGCCATGTGCACTTGATATTAGGAGGTATACAGAGGTCAATAGTAATTACCTTTTACAGGTTGACAATCCCTTATCCGAAATCTTTGGGGCCAGAGGCATTTCGGATTTCAGAATTTTTCGGTTTTCAGAATGGTTAAGTTATTTATATATATATATATATATATATATATATATATATATATATATATATATATATATATATATATATATATATATATATATATATATATATATATATATATATACGTGTATTAGCCCACCCGGGCACAAGTCACTGACCACATGGGGCCTGGGGGAACCGAAAAATAATAATAATAATAATAATAATAATAATAATAATAATAATAATAATAATTCATGGAGGTCTTAATTAGGTGTTTCTCCTTTTTGATCGTTTTTCATTCATGTATTTCTTTATTACTATTATTATTAGTATTATTTATTTTTTTTGGTGTATTTTTATTAAATTTTTATTTACTATGAATAATTATTATAATAATTATTATTACTATTAAATTCTATCTGAACCCCGATGTGGGTCCAGTGATCTATCTTGAGATTTCTGTAGAAAAAAAAAAAGTTTTGCTCACAAAAAAATCAGTTTTCAGAGCTTTTCGGAATTTCTGATAAAGGGTTGTTTGTACTGTACAAAAAACACCTGAGTACAATACTGATTTTATTATTATTATTATTATTATTATTATTATTATTACAGGTCTTGTTATTATTATTGTTGATAATACTTGTATTACTGTAAAATAGTAGTGTTCACAAAATGCTATACAGTGCTACTGTGGGGTGCGGGTTGTTTGGTTCACACTCAGGATGGGATGGAGAAAGGAAACTCACAATGTGCTCTCTGTATACATGTTGTATTGGATGTACAGTGCAGCTTGGTGCTGGGAAGGCAGCATGGTTACAAGCGTGATGTAGAGAGAGCTGGTTGGTGAGGGTCCTCAGAGGAGGACAGCTTGTGGGTTGCCATGCTCGCCAGCGGGAGCGAGGGCCGCCAGGCAGCGGCGGAGGTGGTGGTGTTGCTTGCTGCGGCTGTAGCTAGAAGAAGAGTGAGGTCACCACGAGGTCAGGTCTTTTATAGCGGAGGTAGGCATGGGTAGATAGTTGACCCTCGCTCCGTGGGCGGCGCTGGTTGACCTAGACCACGAGGCATACACTGGGGAATTGGTGGGGTCGGCTACTCAGCGACAAACAGCGTTTGTAGGGGAGAAATCCACTGCACTACATTATTGGGATCATATGAAGATCCTCCCCCCCAAACCTACTTGGGGGGGAGGATCTTCATATGATCAAGCCCAGTCGCGCTCATCTGAAGATCCACCCCCCCCTAACCTAACCTCCCCCCCCAAACCTACTTGGGGGGGAGGATCTTCATATGATCTAGCCTGGGGGGGGGGAGGATCTTCAGTTGGATACTTTGGGGGGGAAGATCTTCATATGATCCAATTATTGTATAGTACATGTACTGTACTGTATCATGAGATAGGAGTACAGTCACCTGTACTGTGCTGCTTTAACTAAATTTATTTTTGTCTAATTACAGTTCACAAGTGCTTCAGCGTGGTGAGGGGGAGTCATCTTGGCTACAGGAGTTAGGCTCGCTCAGGTTTGACATGGCCTTCAACATTGCTCTCATCTGGATCATCACCCTCATCGCTCTCAGTAGAGGTGAGCCGGTTCATATTTACATGGTATCTCCATTAGTCAGAATAATTGGTGCAAAGTGGTTTCCGGCTTTAGAGATTTCCAGGTATGGAGACAAATTTTCTCATCCCAGGAAAAAATCGTACATCCCTGGAATTTTTCCAGGCACTGGGGAAAGATTTCTGAGAGTCTAAACTATGCTTGTTGCATGGACAGATACAGATCTGTATTTATTTATGCAAACACCACTGTACATGTACAAAATATTGTAACAAAATAAAATATACCACTGTATACATTATTATACAGTACTGCTGTACTCAGCAGCAGATACTGTCGTCTTGAACTTGTGATGAATTGAAATAAGATAATGAATGTTGTGAATATGAAAATTTAGTTTAAAAATTCCTATGGTCTCCCTAGACTGCAGCCTTAAAACCATAACAGAAACAGTGTTCTTTTATTTCCACAGGTAATCAGTCATATGGAAAAGTGTGCTACATAGTGTTTCTTTTGCCTCTACTGTGCTACCTGGTAGTGTGTCTTTACCTGGCTTCCTGGACCAAAGATGATCTCTACATCAATGATGTCACAAACTTTAATGAATTTTTCATGAACAGCCGTGTGAGTATTTCTTGTAGCTGTATAGAAAAGTACTGTACTAAATATAGTGTTGGTAACAAGGTCATATACTGGACTTGTGGTAGTGCATCTACTTCTCTTTTTAAACTTAACATGCACAGCTGTGTAGCTCTGATTGTAACGGTCCGCATACTTGCCTCGCAAGCGAGTGGACCCACGTTTGATCCCTGGGCAGGGTGAAACTCTGGGCAAGTTTCTTTATGCCAATTGCCTCTGTCTACCCAGCAGCAATTGGAGTCCTGGATGTTGTTGAACGATTTGTGGATCGTGTTCATACATAATGGTTAGCCAGTGCTGTTGGCGAGTTGTCTGGTCTTCTCGGACTATTCCTTGACACTGTGTCAAACAACTTGTTAACTTAGCGTGTGGTTGTTGTGTTGATGACAGCGCCTACACCTTAAACAAATTCACGCTTAGATGGCCCAAGGGTTGACCATCCTCGACTTCAAGGGGCATCCATTATTATAATCCTAGACAGACCTAAAGTGTTAATCCAGTATTGTAATTTGAGCCATTTTCTATACAGTAGTGAACTTCATTCTTTGTGATAAGATATTAGGTTGACATATATTTATAGACCTCCTTACCCAGACTGTCTGTGATGAATACAATACTAGTCATATTGTGATTATGAAGCAAGTTGATGTGAAGTCTATTGTTTGAATACAGTACTGTACAGAAGTCTTGTCTTGGTTCATTTGTAATGATTGAAGCTTTTGATCATCCATTTTAATGGTAGATACAGTAGTTTAGTTCAGTGTTATTAATACTTGTAATCAGTTTCAAAATACGTCACTGTTACTACCTTAAAGTTCTGACTAAAGCCTTTTCTATTGTTGATTATATTTTTAAGATAATTCCTGTCTTTATATTCTTGTCCTTATCCTGGCCCTAATACTGTTCTTTTGTAATGAACATAAAATTGTACAGTATTGTACAGTTGTTGTGCAACAAGCACCATCCATAATTGTGATCTGATTCTGTATTCGTGGAATTTTGTAGAGAAAAGTAGGTGCAGCTCCCTTGTCTTAGTTTTTTAAAAGTTTATTACACATTCAACAAAAAACAATACCTTACAGAATTGTCTGGTAACAGCTTCAAATAATATACAGTATTCAACTTTTTTCTAACCTCAGAATCTCTGTCATGATTTTGTTGTGTTATTCCTGTCTTGTTCCCATTATAGTACAGGTACCTCAATTCTGTACAGTATATTGTCAGATCGGGTTCAAATGTATTATTGCACATTTGTACACTTAGATGTCTATTACAGTTAAATAAAATATTCATGTAAGGAAGGGAACTATATGAATTTACCTGTTAATGTTTCCCAAGTTTCTTAATAGAATACTGTATTGAAATCTGTACTGTACTCCTGTCCTTATGATTTGGACTAAAAGGGAATTTGTTCTTGCAGTCATGGATGGCAGCTAGTCGAGAAGTGTTCCTAGTCTGGGGTTTTCACGGGGCAGTTCTACAGCAAATGGCAGCCCATAATAAGTATGTTTACAGTATATGTCATTAAACATCAATATGTTGTAGGTTTGGTGATCCTCTTTATTTTTATTTTTTTAAGAATACTTGTATGTACTGTACTAAAATATTTAGGTAGATACTTCTGGTCTCATAAAATTGCTACATACATGTGATACTGGATAATTACAATACAGTCCCGTACAGTACCTTACAGTGTACTTGAAAAAAAAAAAAAAAATTGTGGATTTGTATTTTGACCATATAATTATCACTAGCAAAGTTGAGGTACAGAATGGCTAATGTACTGAGCAAACTTTAATGTCAGCATTCGGTTAAAAATAAATTTAATTAATTTTCAGGAGAGGTCATGCTCTATACAGAGATACAACAATAGTGTCAGTTATCACAACCCTGGTGCTAGTACTGGCAGCTGTCACCGGTTCATCGTGTGTGTCGGGGCTCCTCCAAAGTAACTTGCACTACAAACCATCCTCTTTTGGTAAGATGTATTTTGTGGGGTGGTAGGTTTTGTTTCATCCTGGTATATCAGGAGCAAATGACTCTTTAAGTGTATGGTAATTTATATGCAGTTGCAGACAAAGTTCCCAGAACACTTGACAATATCTGACATCTACTTATGGGTCACATTAATATGATTGCTTTTATATCTAATAATGCTTCTTTTCATCACAGATTATGTCAAAACCACAAAATGAAAAACAAAACTCTTTAATACTGTAAAAGGAAAACTGAGAAATATGTTAAAAGTCCAATCCCACTCACTTACCGTAATGATCCGCAGTACTTACATACCAGATATTGTACTGCCAAGTGTCCAGGGAATTTTGTCCACAACTGTACATACCAACTGGGGAATATCGCATCATTATACCAAATTTTATCGCAGTGTACTGTATTTCTGTCTGCATTTCACCAGAACACTAAAATGAATTTTAATTTCCTTGCAGAGAATGCGAAGAATGCGCAGTTCCTGACCGAATCGAAAGTTCAACACAAAATGATGCCTGTATTTGAAACTTTTCTTAAGCATCCACACATGGGAAACTTACCACCCCAGAGACTTGCTGAGTACATGTATCATGATAACTTTTATGCAGGGATCAGAATACGACCACCAAAAATTGGCAGTGGTATGATCTGTCTTTTTTTCAGTTTGTTTATACATATCATTCAGTATTTACTCAATTTTTTTTTACACTGTTTTATCTTCCAATTACATTTCACATTCAGTATGCAATTTTAGTTGTTATGCATGATTAAGTGTAATTAATATTTAAATTAATACCTGTAGTGATATTGAATTATTCTCCCATTTCTTAATGAAAATCTAAAAAAAAATAATATTCAATCCTCAGTGAAGAGAACAGAAGCGGAGGAGCAGAGTGGGTACCAGAGTCTGCGTCTGGCCACAGAATTGTTCCCAGCTCTCCTGGCTGCCAATGGGGCTCAGCAGATCTCACCATTCTGGTCATCATTATTCTACTTGAGTTTATTACTTTTTGGGATTGCTCAGCAGGTAATGCTTTAAACTTAACTTTGATTATTGTAAAGGTAAACAGTATTGTAATATCCTAACACTTTCTGCTTGAATATAACTAGGAAAATTAAGAGTAAAAATATTGCTTTCCATTGAGGTCTTCAATTAATACAGGTCATGATCTAAAGAGTGGGTTTCACTGATGCTGTCATTATCAATGAGCTGGATTTTCAGGTTATTATATGACCATGTTCTCTTATATGGTAATTGAATGTTGATGAGGTTCTCACATCTACAGTATATCAAAACACTGTCAACATATCACACTTTCCTCATATAGCAGGCTTCAAGTTCAAATTATAGGTTTTTTCCCCACCCCATTAACAACATTGTCAACCTAAGGTACTTAATTAACAGTAATTTATTTGATAAGTTTACCTGTAGTTTACCATTAATTTTCATGTCTCACTGAGAATTTGTACCAACTTTTTTCATAATTTTTTAGTCATATTGTAGGGACCTTATTACAGGGTCAGTTGTTAATCCCAAATTTTTTAGATCAAAATCAGACCCCTCAAATTATGTTGCTGATAATGTTTTATTTAAGCACTTTTGTACAGGATCCTTTTGTGCTGAATAAAATCGTGTGGCATTAGCCAAATAAAACATAATGAGTAGCATCCTTGTAGTAAAGGGGTTAAGTTCTGTATATGGTAGCCTATACATACTGTACAGTAAACTGTAAAGTAGTGTGTCATTATTTCAAGTTTAGTGTTAGAATTGTATTTGTTATTTTGCCAAAAAAATGGGGTAAATACTTTAGTGGTATGCTCCAAGGATTCATCTGAGCTCTTTGTAAATTCCTCTTAATATTAATTTGCTCTCCTTTGAACAGCTGGCAGTGTGGCGCACAATTATAGAGGCTGTAATACGTATAAACCGTGAACGTTTACAAGCTTGGGAGACGTTCATCACTTTTCTCTGTTGTTTATTTGGGTTTTCAGCAGCCCTACCAATGGCCACTGGGGTAAGTTTTCTACCTTTTGACTTTACATCATATTCTACAAAATGACTACAGTATTGTTCACAAACTCTACATAATAGTTAACTTATTTTCATTTTACTACAGTATACTGTATATGTAACAGTGTTTAATTATCTCCCATTACATTACTTATGGCTTTGACATATATATGCCAAGGTTATCTGTGATGAGTTCTATAAAATCGTTTCATCATTGTAGGCTGGCATCCACATCCTGTACTTTCTCGACTATGTAGTAAGCTGTGGTTGGTGGCTCATGATTATACAACTTGTTCAGGTAAGAATCTTTAATAAACTGTAGTACTGTATATATTGGAGTCAACACTTTATGGCCCCAATTATATATTTCAGTGTGTTTCAACAATTGTGTGATGACAACCCAAGGTAATAGAGTTACCTTAGCCTGGGGAATTGACATGGAATATCGCCTGCTTATTATTAGTAGTACCATATAGTGTAACTGTCCCCCACCTTTCATGACAATGGAAACTACTGTACATATATCATTTGGCTCAGTCTCTCTGTACCCATAACTTAAGAACTATAAGAAATAATTAAAATTTTTGAACACTAAGCATTAGCAGACTCCAGCTAGCATCATACATTAGCTACTCATGTTTGGTTCAGGTCATAGTATTTGTTGAAGTTTAAAGGTCAACTTCCACCTGGGAAATTCAATTTGTCTCTCTTCCAAAACTGTTTATGCAACATGAATATCATCATGAAACAATAGCATATTGGGTGTCACCACCAGACACTGTGTCATATACATTTTTTTATATGATATGCATATCCCTTTTTTATGTTGATAACTGATTTGTATGTGCAGTTTAAGGTAAATGCTGGGGTTCAGAACTCTTGTGAATTAGAAAATTTTAAACTTATTCCCATCCTGAGTACAGTACTGATGTAACCTTCAGTAATTACACTACAGTATTACATTAACAATTACATTTTTTTTGATAATATAGTATTGTAAATTAAAAAGTTGTATCATAATCCACATCTATCCATTAATGATGTTTGAGTAGTGGTAGTGTGCTCAATGGTATAAGTTTTGTCACAGGTTAAAACATAAAATTGTACATCACTTTACAGATTTTTGCTCTGCTCTTTGTAAGAGGAAAACCGTACAGTGGGCAAGACATTGTGAGCGAACTGATGGGTAACAGTGAGCAGTGCCGGTCGCTGTGGTTGGGCCCTCTCACTTCCTTTGCATGGAATATTATTGTACCTGTTGGCCTTCTAGTCCTTTCTATTTCATCCTTCAAGTCAGGACAATACAGAGATGTAAGTTATGGAACTTTTTAAACATGATACTGTAATTGAGGTAAATCTTTCATTTTGGAAGATATTTTTTATTACAATATATTGTATCAATTTAAATCAAGTTAACAAATAAACAAGTAAGATATTTTATCAGAAATTATAATACAATGTCATTATCATGCAGGTTTTTGCATGGGGAAGTGACAGCTACTGGCCTGTGTGGGCGTGTCAACTTGCTTCAGCACTTCAACTGTTCCCCATCCTTCTGGTGCCCCTTGTAGGACTCATTCAGACCTGCCGATTCCTTGCTGCTACAGATGATGATCTCTTTGAGGTGTGTATTCAAATATTCATACTTAATAGAAAGAGAATAATTATGTTTGATGAAGAGAACTTTTGCATTCTATGAGTTAGCACAGTATATTATTTAAATGTAATTTGTGAGAGATTTAGTTTTATGTTGGTTGCTGGAAGAAAATATAAAGAATATATACTGAACCCAAACAATCCAATGAAAGATGTGTTGCATTCAAAACTTCATTCAAAAAATTCCGTGGGTTCAAATTACCACCTTGCAAGCCTAAGACTCCTTAAACTCATCTTTCTCATACTCAGGTTCTGGCCATATTCATCTCATCGCTTACTTTTTTCCACAAATACTCTTATCAGCTTACTAAACTTTCCGAGGAGTCTTCCCACTCTTTGAACATTTACCAAAGTGTTGTCAAGACCAAACACTGCCATATTATCAGCAATACGTATGCAGGTACTCCCGAATTCCTTTCTTCTAATTTTGTCTCCCACAGTAACTCTCCTGTATTATGTTTACCACACCCTCCATGGTCTGTGTCTCGTCTATGTTCATTACTGGTGTAGTTCACTTTATCTGCAACAATATTTTTTACTACATTTTGTGAGAAATTCCAATTACCTGGTGCGGTACTTTTGTTTAATCGTTAAACAAATACCTGTATATATTACTACAGTATTTAAGAAATTAAGTTTCCCTAACACAATTTATTTCATAAATCATATTGGAATATCAGTTTACATTAGTTTCATATAGTATGTAGTATACATGCTGTATTGTTTATCGTATACATATGGTATACATACTATGTACTTTAAACAGTAATTGTTTCAGTCCTTGCTATATTTTTTTTAAGTATAATAGAGTTGAAGTGAATTTATTTATTTTACAGAGAATACAGCTGTTATACAGACCAACATTACGTCAGCGTACCAGAGGAAATGGTAGCTTCCTCTCTGTCACCGAGGAGTCAGACCTAGATGGTCTTGGTGGTGGTAGAGATGGTCAAGATGACTCGGGAGCGATCCCAACTCCCCGACCATTTAGTGACCCACCACCGAAGTACACACCACCACCTTCATATTCCACAGCTACAGGAGTGAGGTAAGACTTATAAGTTATTACCAACATTCACTGTTTTTATGGGATATCATACAATAACAGTAATTAAACCCTCTTTTAATAAAATTGTACTGTGCAAGTGGATTTTCCTTCAGTCATTTTGTCCTCACTACATCTGCAGATGATAAGTGTGGAGACCAACATTAAGAATATTTAGTTTCACTTGTTTTTTCCACTTCATGCAGCTTGGACAGAAATAAGAGCAAATACACTAATTTCCCTTTATTTTGTCATTCACTTGTTCTTATTTTATGCTCATATTCTATGCTTGCATAGCCATCGCACACAAGCATGAAAATGGTCATAAAGATAACAGCTGGTTCTTCCTGTTGTAAAAGACATACTGTATTCAATTTTGTTGTTCCCTCACCAAAACAAGGCCACACATTTGGTTCACCCCCTGTTGCTTCACACAAACCAGCATCACCCACCAGCAGCACATCCCTCCCTAACAATCCATCAACATTATGTTCTCTGCTCAGTTCCCCCATTGTTCTTGTACTTCCTCTAACTCTCTCATGTTCTTCCAATCCCCCCCCATTTCTTTCATGTTTTGCAATGATCCTCCCATTTTCTAAGTTCCACAGTGTCCCTCCCATTCCTTAAGTTCTGCAATGTTCCTCCCATTCCTTAAGTTCTGCATTGTACCTCCCATTCTTTAAGTTCCTTTACTTTTTACTTTTATCCTCTTCACTACTGATCGGCTCGTTAACTGCTTGGGCAATCGGTCACTTCTCTGTTACTCACTGTTGGCAAGTCTGGTCTTGAAAGAGCTCACACTCGGTGCTGTCACAACACTCCGGCAGATTGTTCCAATTGTTCACAACTCTCATACCGAAAAAGTTACCCCTCACAGTTTTCTGGGCTTGCTGCTTCTTCAACCTTGAGCTGTGACCTCTTGTGGGGCGAGATTCCGCCAGCTCCAGGTAAGGGCACTCGACTGAGTAGTGCCCTTTGAGATGTTTATACACCTCAATTAGGTCCCCCTTTGCCTGTCTGTAGTATAAGCTCGGCAATTTCAGGCGCTCTAATCTCTCAGGGTAGCTGAGGTGCCGTAATGCAGGCACCAGTCTGGTGGCCCTCCTTTGGACATTTTCAATCAACTGACAGTCCTTAGCATATTTCGGGGAGAAAACGGGGTGATGGTACTCCAGGCGGGGAAGCACTTCACTCTTGAAGATCGTTACAAGGGATGGACCGTCTAGATATCTGAACGACCTTCTTATAAGACCTAATAATTTAGTTATCTGATTCACCTTCTTCCCGCAATGGACCGAGAACTTCAGTTCATTGTCAACATACACACCTAGGTCCTTTTCACATTCAGTCCCAATTAATGCAGTTTCTTCACCTCGGGACATCTGATACGCCTCCTTACCGTTGGTACGCCCTAGGTGCAGCCTCTTACACTTCATGACATTGAATCTTAGCAGCCATTTCTTTGACCATTCTTGAAGCTCACAGAGATCTTTCTGCAGCTCTTTACAGTTTGCTTAGTTCTTAATTTTCCGAAATAACTTGGCGTCATCTGCAAACATTTGTATGGAGGAATGTACAGCGTCAGGCATGTCATTTATGAAGCAAACAAACAATAGCGGGCCCAATACACTGCCCTGTGGTACCCCGCTTGTGACGAGTACACATGATGATACACTGCTTGCGGTCCTGGAGAAAGTCTCCGATCCACGATAGGACATTTCCCTGAATCCCGTACCCTTCCAGTTTAATTTTCAGCCTTTCATGGGGTACACTGTCGAAAGCCTTGGCAAAGTCTAGGTATATATTGTTGATATTACCACCCTGTTCCAGAATTTGGGTCCATATAGCCTGTACCTTGAGTAATTGTGTTAACCCCTCCGCCCTGGTTGATGTTCCGGGATTTCCATCTAGGGCGCCCCGGTTGCCTTTTCGCAACATTATTTGAATGCCCAGCGTGGGTTATCAGGTTCCAGTGTGACTATTTGCGTGTCATACCACATGCTCAGTCACAGGGAAGCTTCCTGAATGTAAGTATTGTACAGTACCTACTTTTGTTTGTTTCATTTTCATTGTTTGTCCATTTTATCATGTTGTATCAATGTAATTTTGCTAAAAGTAGTGTAGTTGTATTGTAGTGTAGTATTACTGGAAAATAATGCTATGATTATGTTATAAATGTATGTATTTGTGGAATTATTATTCCAATAATTATTTATATGCATTACTTGCTCTACCAAACACAAAGACAAGCAGACAGCCTGGCGATAGACTGCGTGTGTGTTGCCGAGCACTTTTTATGAAATATAATGCAAATAAAGTATACTAAATGAATTATTAATAGGAAAGAAGTACATTACAGTGATATCCCCGTTAGCCAGAACAATTGGTGCAGAGCACCAAATGCTGTATATACCAATAATATTGCAATATGCATAGGTGAGGCCAGTCCTTTATTTCAGCCAAAAGTCAAACGCAGGACCTTTGTAAGAATTTTTATTTTTTTATTTAGATTTTTGCATAATTATGTTTATTTCAGGTTTGCAAAACTTCTGAATCAAAGTTTGCGTCAGAGTATGAGACGTCTTCGTGAAACTCTACGTAACAATTCTGAAGCCAGTACGAACAGGGATGGTGAAGGAGCCCCTCAAGGGGTAGAGTGTGGACAGCCCAGCACAACAGCAGCAACTCCATACATCCCTCCTCCAGATTATGTGACAGCTGTCACTGAGTGTGGTACACAAAGAAGTCAAAGTTCCACATCCAGTGATTCACCACCTAGATACTCAACTTTAGACCCTTTGCGAAGGCAGCAAGCACTGGCAGCTCTAGCAAGTGCTGCTTCTTCCAGCACTTGTATTAAAACAGATGATGAGACAGAACTGCCATTACCTACAACTCCAGCACTCCATCGAAACAACAGTTTACGTAGGTCTGGGCTCAGACGCAGTATAGCTTCAGGTGTGAGGCGAAGTGCTCGGCGTCTTGCAGCAACACTGGGTGTAGGGGGAAGTGAGGATGGGGCCACATTAGTAAGTAGTGAAGCCCCAGTCAGTCAGGATGTTCATCCAGGCAGAGAAACTGAACCTTCACATCCATATGCTTTTACCAATTTTGAGCTGGTATCTCACTCAAATGCGTGAAGTTGCTTAGTACCAATGTTCCAATGAAAGAGTAGGCATTAATATTTATAGTTGAAATTTTTTTATATATACTGTATATGATAATGTTAATTGTTATGTTGATAGATTTTTTAAATACCGAAAAGTTCTATCAGTTTGCCCTCAGTTTATCATTACCAGATATATTAGTGCAATAAAGTAATTATTCCTGATATTAACAATTCAAAGGTACTGTACACTGAAATTTTTTCTTTATAACCTAGTTTCCAGTATAACTTCAACCTGTCCTCATTGAAATGCATACAGAATTGGTTTGATTAAAACATGTACCGGTATATAAATGATCATATTACTGTATTACGGTAATCTTTATATAGAGCAAAGATAAAACAGTTTCACAATTCCTATGTATACAATGTTAAGTATAAATTAGGTTAGGTTAGTCTGAATAGGTTTGGTTAATATAGCTTAGGTGTAGTTAGTTATGTACAGAATTGTACTTAGCTGTCAGATGTTTCCTAAACGTGTACATATATTTTTGTACTTATTACAGTAGAAACATTTTATGCATATGTCATATATGTTTTTATACGATTTAACAAGCATAAGAATGTACATTTGTATACTGTACAGTATACTTGTTAAGTGCATGAATTGACAATGAGGATAGGCTAAAAAAATTAATTGCATTGTTTGGAAACTTATAATAATGTTACTAGTTTTCACAATATGGAATTTCATTCCACATGCCAAAAAATTAATAAATCATTAGAAGATACTGTACTGTATATATATATTACACAAAAAATTTGTGATTATGGGCAATTAATGTTCTCTCGGATAATATTTTGCATTTGTCAATTGGTGTACGTACTGGGGTGCTTTTTTTCAGTTATATAGTTGCAAGTATTTTGACAATGACTACAGCATGTTTTATACATGTCTGGTTACCATCTTATAATAAACTTTTTGCTTCACTCAAATATTCAGATAATATCTTTGTGAAGCTGAGCATACATCTGCATAAATATTTTTTTCTTTATAAGATATATAAAAAGATTCTCTACTGCAGATTAAGCTTATAACTAAGTAGATGACCAGTTCTCATAGTAATGAAATAAGAAATTTAATATTATTTTGGCAAGGAAAATGGTATAAATGACATCAGCTTCCATAAACATTACTCTGTATATAATTTACACTCATTAGGATCATATTAAAAGCTTTCTACACATTCTGGGATCTGATTATAGTACAGTATAAATGTTTCAACTATTGCTAAGCTTTCCTCTCAGTGATCTGTAAGTTTCCTTTTATTATTTTTTATTTGCTTTGAAACTAAATTCCCAATTATACACAGCTTATGATCAGTGCATAAAATTCTGTAAATACTATCAGTCAAAGGATTTTATGTTATTAAAAAAAATGTGGTATGTACTTGTCATAGGCTTAAGTGAATGTGCCAAATAAGTATCTCTAAACTGAATAAAAACTTGCAGTGTTGAACAGAAGGTCCCAATCTACCCCCCCAAAAATATTGCACTGAATTATTCTTGTCCAAAAGCATTATGTTTAAATGTAAAATGGTCACAGTTGTCTACTACCACATGGTCAGTTGTCACATCGCCCTGTGTTCACTTGGGCAACACACTCACTATATAGCATGCTCAGCTGGTGAATGTGACAGTTTTGTAATACAGTACCGCATTTTCTTCACTTCATGCTAAACAAGCCAAAGTTGGGAGGTGGATCACTTCGTAGCACGGTTGCTATACAGATAAAAGATGGTAGTGGCTAAAAGCACTTACAGGTGTTCGTTCTGTAAATCGCTTTTATTTTTCTCCATATGATTGTGCCGTAGATTGAGGCAACTTCTGTGGAAACATAACTAATTAGCTATGGGAGTTTGTACCAGACCGAAAATACCACGAGGTTTGGGATGGTACAGTGTTATCCCTCACCACTATGTCATCATTGTCATGGGTTGGAGTCCTTGGCTCAGACACACATGAGAAGTGTGACTCTATCAAACATCACAGGTCTCCTCATGTGCTGACACTGGACAAATAAAGTTATATCAAAGTAGCAAAGAATGGACCAACTGCCTGAACGACTAGTAAACTGATAAGTGGCGAAATGATAAATAATAAAAAAATACCAATCAGAGGGAAAAATAAATGCCAACAGCTACAGTATTTAACAGACTGGTGCCTGCACTTCGGCACCTCAACTACCCTGAGAGATTGGAGCGCCTGAACTTGCCTGACTTATACTACAGATGGGCAAGGGGTGACCAATTGTATAAGCATCTCAAGGGGCACTTCTCGGTCGAGTGTCCTCACTTGGAGCTGGCGAACGCTCGCCTCACAAGGGGTCACAGCTCAAGATTGAAGAAGCCGCAAGTCCAGAAAACTGTGAGGGCAAACTTTTTCGGAGTGAGAGTTGTGAACTCTTGGAACAATCTACCAGAAAGTGTTGTGACGGCACCGAGTGTGAGCTCTTTCAAGACCAGACTTGACCAGATTCAGGTACATTCAGGAGCTGGTGCATGCCCAGTACTTGCCAACAGTGCATAACAGAGACGTGACCGATCGCCCATGCGGCTAACGAGCCGATCAGTGGTGAAGAGGATAAAAGTAAAAAAAAAGTAGGTTATATTCAGCCACAATAAAAATCTAATACTTAGGTTGAAGCAATGAGATAATTTAGTAATTTTTATTGACCAATCAGTGGGAGAATGAAACCAGCAACTATTAAACAAGTATACATGTACTGTATTCAGCTTCGGCCATATTGTTTGTTTATACATTCCTGTGATTAGCTGATTGATCATTCACTACACCTTCTAACTGACAGAGCGCTACATAGCATGCAGTATTGCTTGAGTGAACGCAGGGCTGATCGCTAACTAATTGAAAATTCTTATGATGGTGCTCTTGAATCCGAGAGATGATATTATTTTTATTGAATAATTTCTCCATATAATAGTGATGTTCAGTGAAATTCACTGAAACATTAGTTAGGAACTTTATTATTTATGTGAAAATGACACCAAAGTAATCCATATTAATGTTAGTAAAATGTAGTCTCATTTTTCTAAATAAGCAAGTTTTTCCTATCCAGACAGGTGATTTGCTCTTTGGCAATTCAGAAATCGAATTTTCATAAATCTCAGAAAATATGGTGAACAAAGGGTGTTAAATTTCAAATACAGTTGCAGGAGGTAAAGGTATAGTTGGTGGGGACTGGGAGATGTATTGTCCTTATGAAGGCTCAGAGCATTTGAGATTTAATCACTTGATTCCACTGTACAATACTAATATAAATCAATAAGTAATATAGGCAATGAAATTACTGGCGGACAACCCAAATTGAATTGTTGAATATAAAACCGTATACTGGTACAGTAATCCCGTGTTTTTCACGGGAATTACGTTACTGAAACTCCTCCCGAAAAGCCAAAATTGCGAATACTCTTTTAGGAATCACTGTAGCAACTAAACAGTAGAGGTAGGTCATGCACTTAACCACGCCATGCTCTCCACTCATGGCCCAGTGGTCACACTGATCACTGATGCACTGTACCGGCATTTACTAACATCATAATTTGAAACTAATCATATTGTAGTATAATAATGGAAAAACGTAAACACTGTTATATACAAAAAAAATTATTTACAAGTAAATAAAATTTTCATATTTCATTGAGGTTGGCAACACCCGCATTGCCAGCCTCTCCCTGAGTCCCAGCGTCTGCCCGCCTTCACGCAGTCACAGTAGCGTTCACAGTAGGGTAGGCACGTGTGGACTGAGGCTTCTTGGAGCAGCGGGTGTCTGAGGCGGGAAAGGGTGGCGTCTGTTTGTCGCACCGCACGGGCATATAAAAAATGGCGCAAAATTTAAATTTTTGTTTCTAAAGAATATATATATATATATATATATATATATATATATATATATATATATATATATATATATATATATATATATATATATATATATATATATATATATATATATATATATATATATATATATATATCTTGATAAAATCACACGGGAAAATGGAAACAACGGAGTACCTTAGCTTTCGTCTTTATTCAAGACATCTTCAGATATATATATATATATATATATATATATATATATATATATATATATATATATATACACACAGTCAACCCTCGCTTTACACGGTCCCACATTCCGCGTTTCCACGTTTACGTGGTACCCTGCCAAAACAGGAATGCTCACATTCCGCGGTGCGTGTACCCCTTTACGCGGAGAACGGCTGGCGAGCCGCGCCATTTTTGGATTCAAACCTCCCGCCATCTCTCCCGCCATCCGCCATGTGTAAGCTGCGCGAGCATGGTGCGCACAAGGTCGCCCAGTCATCAAAACATTACAGAGTTCTTCACCCGCCACCTACCACAGCCGGCCCAAGTCAGTGATAGTGATAATTATAGTGAAGATATGGACTTATATGGACTTTGAGGGGTTTGACAAAGAGGCCCTGCAAGCCTCTATGGTGGATAGTGATACAATTGATACAAGTGATACAGGTGAGGGCCAATAAGCTGCCCTCTGCCTCGGAACCAACCGCCCATCCCCGTGTGCCCAGCCATCTTTTCTACTAATGTAAGTGTTAGAAAACCTAATATTATTGATATTTCTCTTAATTATTAATTGTTTGTGCATACCATCATCAAGTTAAGATAATATTTTTACTACAACATAGTTGTGTGTTGTCAAAAAGTGGAGTTTGGGGGTCGGCCTGGACTCTATTTCAATTAATCCCATATGTTATGTTATTCAGGCATTGGGGTGGAAGAGAAGTCACCCCATGGCACCATTTCACCCGTTCTCTCATTTTCTTTCCGCAAAATGGCACACCGTTTAGTTGAAGAGAGTCTCAAGCAAGATGTTACCTCCAGTGAAAACAGAGAGAGACTAACGCCTGTTTGCTGTGTTAAGAGGTGGAGGGTAAACTGACAATAATTGTTATATTATATTATATATATATATATATATATATATATATATATATACTATATATATATGTTGATATAACCGAATTTTTGTTCGTTAACCGAATTGAAGATCCTTATAGGCAGTTCGTTAACCGAAATATAAACGATCATATATATATATATACTGTATACTGTATATAATTTTTTAGTAATACAAAACGCAAATGGTCAAAACCGCGATAAAATAAAAACGCGAAAAACACGGGATTACTGTACTCTATAAAGATATTTTTTGACTCAAAGAATTCTTCCACAAATAGTGTACCTATCAACCCTACTCGTATTCCATTCTCAAGTACAAGGGATGGTGCGTCAAGCTTCTTGCAAAAAAAGAAAAGAAAATAGAAGCCTTTAATCTTTAACATTTCCTCCTCTGCCTATTACTATTATTAATAATTATCTTTACAAACCCATTACAGTAGTTATCATTAATATTGACTGATATATTACAGATGCCTTGCAATTGCACTCTTGAAGAAAGATGTATCAGATGATACTTATTAAAGTAAGATTAACCCACAATTTTTTTTTTTTTGCATTTTCTGCATGTTTTCTTTGTTTAATATTTGTTGAAGATTTTAAAAGTGAAAACAGGCTCCATTATTATGTTAACCTATTAAGGCAGTGTAGATGCAACAACTGAATACAGTACAATGCCTGGAGCAGGTTCAGGTACATTCAGGAGCCGGTGCATGTCCAGTTCTTGCCAACAGTGCATATCAGAGACATGACCGATTGCCCAAGTGGCTAACAAGCCGATCTTTTGGGGAAGAGGATAAAAGAAAAGGAAAAGTAATCAGAGACGTGACCGATCGCCCAAGCGGCTAACGAGCCTCTCAGTTGTGAAGAAGGTAAAGGTAAAAAGTGACCGATCGCCCAAGCTGCTAATGAGCCTATCAGTGGTGAAGAGGATAAAAGAAAAGAAAAAATTGCCTGTACACAAGAAGGCAATTTCCAGCGCTGCACTCAACTGATCTTATTTCTCAACTAATGTCAGGAACCCAGTCACAGCCAAAGTGAGTAGAAGTGTAACATGTTAAGTTTGGGTTTACCAAATTGTAAAAAAACGTGAAATCACATAAGTTAAGATATTTTTTGTGAAAAACTGATAATGTTATGGTTGCACATTTGGTAGTAAAACTGGGTATACAAATTGAGACACATTAATTCTACAAGAATAAGTTTCAAATAACACAGAACTTGTCTATATAATGCTCATAAAAGAAGGTGGTATTGCCGACTTGGCATGGATTTAGAAACCTAACAAAGGCTGCTGTATATTTTGCTGGCATCTCAGTAAAATTACTGAAAAAATTCACCAACACCAGCATTGGTCCAGTGGTAACACTCATATCTCTCACCTGTATGTTATGACTTCGAGTCCTGCGTGGCCTGGACACACATGTGAAGGGTGTTATCCAGTGTGACACTACCAAACATCACAGGTTTCCTCCAGGTACTCCAGTTTCCTCTTGTACTAACACTGAACAGACAAACTGCCCAAATGGCTAGTAAGCTGTTAAGTGGTTAAATGATGATAAAAGAATGATCCAACAATCATGTCAAAATAGAGTTGTCTCATGGAAACAATTTTGAGTGGTAAAAAACTTAAGGCCTTGAGGGACTTTCAAGATAAATCATGAGAAGGTCACCTTTTGACCTTAACACCCCTTGAGTGAGAGCTGACTGTCAAAAGTCTTTGAAGATAGCCAGTGCATTCCCAGAGAACAGACTATGACTAAATTTACCATTACATATAATGTGTTAAAAAACCAACTGCGACAAAAGCTAAAAACTTAAGAATTCAGTGACAATGAAACAAAAAACTGATTGCCCATCACCTGCACTCACCTAAATTGACACCCTCATCACCTCTTTTCCTAATTTTTTTTTTAAGACTGAAGTTCAGTCTGAAAGAGAACTTACTTACATCCTGATGGGTGTGTTCCGCACACTGTTAAGGAATGGTTTCTTCACAGTTTTAAGTCTGGGTCAAGAGTAGTAACAGTGCATTAGAAAGTACATTGATGAATAAAAGAATAAAATATAAAAATTAAATATCAATTACAGTAAGTCCTCGTATAATGTTGCCCCCGACAACGTTGTTTCGTTATAACGTCGCTACTCTTTAGATATCCATGATTCGGACAATGTCCCGCTGATTCGGTATTACGTTGTCACGGACTACTTTGTACAGTGCATCACCCTCTCTCGTCTTGGCGCACTATGCTCTCTTGTGGAGCGCCACAGCGTCCCCAAGCTTCCCCAGTCTTTGTTAGGCTTCCACAGCGTTCGTGCGTGTTTGTGTTTTTGCTCTAAATACTATACTGTAACCATTTGAAATGGCTTCACAAAAGCCTGCAACCGAGGAGGAACCCCAGTTAGAGTGGGAGGAGGAGCCACCCTCTTGGTCTCAGTGACTCGCCACCCTCCACCTCTCCACTACCCACCACACACTTGCTCCGCCCATCAGTAAGTACAATACAAAGTTATTTAGTTTACGGTATTTATCGTTTTGATGTATAATATATACTCTTTTCTATAAAATTCCATTGAATTTATGTATATGTAATGCATTTTATGGGGTAAAGGGAGGCTGAGGAACGTAACTTTCGTATTTTATCTATTTCTTCCGGGGAAAATTGATTCCGTTAATGTTGCAGTTTTCAGGAACGGAACTACGACATTAAGCAAGAACTTTCTGTATTTTATCTATTTCTTTTGTACACCATCAGTCTGGTTACTTATCAAACAACCCTCATACTTTATCTTTAGTCTCTGTATCTTGAAATTCAGTGTCTTTAACTTCACACATTTTTAAATATTCATTTTACACTGAGGTGCCTCATTGTGATTAGAAATAATTATACTCTAGAAAGAAACACATAGGATACTGAAATACTTTTAAACAGACTCTTTTATATCATCATCATCATCATCATCATCATCACTGTTGAATAAATAGCCATTTTTCATTTCATTTTTGTGTGGGTTATTTCCCCATGGCTTGGTGTCCTAGTTCTCAACATGAAAATTTGAAGCAACTTATATGACTGGATGCCCTTCATATCAATAACCACTTTCAAAAGCTTTTGTCTAGATTCTTGTCTTACAGTTCTAAACTTTTAGTTTTATTTCCAATTCAAGATGCACAATTTATGTATTGTTAAAAAAATTGCACTGACCTAGACTATTCATTACACATTCATCTATTTCTTCTGTATTCTGAGATAGTGCACATGCTAGAGAGAATGTTGTATATATATGTGTACAGTTATAGGGTGCTTATGTTAGTTTTACATACAATAAATTAGTGTGTTCACTTTCTCCAACTACTGTACAGTCAAAGGAGGATGTTACTGCTGTGGATGGTATTGCTGGTAATTAAATGAAGTTCCCGAACTAATTCACAATCTTTTGTGTGTGTATGTGCTACAAGCAGACTTTGAATAAATATTGTACTGTATTACTGTATAAGACTCTGATGCAGGCAGAGCAAAAGTCGTGCTGTGTAATATAAAGGTATTGTATTAAATGTTTCACGCCGTCCGATAATCCTGTGTACTTATTTATTCATAAAACAGGTCAAGAAAAATGGTGATTTTAATTTATCCTTAACTATAATGGAAGCCCCTCGAAATCGAGGATGGCCGGCCCAAGGGCCAAAATAACCCTTGAAAGATTTTACTGACATTTTTCAATGCTAATTACTCATCAACTATGGGTTTTCAAGGTGTGATTTAGGGTTTGTGTGTTATTCTGAAAGTACTTAATTAGTTAAAACCCTTAAATTTCAATTCTAAGAGAAAAGTATATTTTGGTCAAAAATTTTGCAAGGTGTAAGACTTACATTTTTGGTGGTTTTTGCCCAAAAATTAGATTTTGCTGAAAATCACAGTATGGGTAGTCCTGAGCTTGCTGATTCAGCATGTTCAGGAGTACCTATACTGAGATTTTGAACAAAATGTATTTTTTGGCCAAAAATCCTGTAAGGCATATACTGTAAGACTTACATTTTTTGTCATTTTCGTCCAAAAAATAGATTTTGTTCAAAATCTAAGTATAGGTACACCTGAACATGCTGCTTAAGGTCCTGTTAACCAAAATTTGATATCTGGATTATTGCTTGTTCAAATGGCTTTTAGAAATTTTGAATTACTTTTGCAATGCTAATTACTCGCCACTTATGTGTTTTCGAGGTCATTTCTTGGTGGTTGTGTATTATTCTGGATGTACTTAAACAGTTAGGCACATTAAATTTTAGTTCTGAGAGAAAAAGTATTTTTGGCCAAAAATCCTTTAAGGCATAAGACTTACATTTTTTGTCATTTTCGGCCAAAAAATGGATTTTGTTCAAAATTTCAGTATAGGTACTCCTGAATGTGCTGCTTAAGGATATGTTAACCAA
>NW_024731852.1:8127281-8129781 GCF_018991925.1 Homarus americanus
GCCGCTGGACCCTGTGGAAACTTTAGCACTTTCTGAGCCCCTGATGTCGCCGTCGGGTTGCCTAATCACCTTTAATGAGTAGGTTGTTATAGCCGGAAAACACCCATATTGCTGGTAATAAGTTGAACCTTAGTTGCAAGGCTCAAAAAAATCCTGTAAAAATGCGTCAATGATTTAAAATTCCTGTTATGGGTTCTCAGCGTTCATTGGCTGAGAGGAGATTGGTATTATGAGTTCTTGTCGTGCATTGGTTGAGAGGAAATTAATTTTATGGGTTTCTGTCGTTCATTGGCTGAGAGGAAATTGCCTTTTTATGGTTTCTTGCCGTTCATTGGCTGAGAGGAGATTGGTATTATGAGTTCTTGTCGTGCATTGGTTGAAAGGAAATTAGTTTTATGGATTTCTGTCGTTCATTGGCTAAGAGGAAATTGGTATTATGAGTTATTGTCGTTCATTGGCTGAAAGGAAATTACTTTTATGAGTTCCTGCCGTTGATTGGCTGAGCGGAAATTGTATTTCTGAGTTTTCATCGCTCATTGGTTGACAGATGATTAGTTTTGTGAGTTTTTGCCTTAAAACTTGATATAAATTAATCTTCTTGTTCATTGGCTTTGAGTAATATCAAAGTCTCCTCTCTTATTGGTTAAAAGGAATAGTGCTTCTCTTTTCCCATTGGCTGAGGCGAGTTATTCATTCGTGTGTGTTTATTGGCTTAAAGGAATATAACCTTCTGATTGGTTAGGAGTAAAAATTCTCCTCTTATTGTACTGGCCGTCAGGTGTTGATGACAAAGAGACACAGGAAATATTTACTTTAGGTAACTGTTGTCTTAAATGAAGTTGTTAATTTAAGGAATAATTTAAGGAATATTAGTATTTTAAGAGAGATTAATGACCTCCCTAACCTAACCCAACCCAACCCAACCCAACCCAACCAAACCCAACCCAACCCAACCCAACCCAACCCAACCCAACCCAACCCAACCCAACCTAAATCTAACCTCGTTCCTCCCACCATTAGCTCCTCTACAACACAACCCTGACCCAACCCTCACTTGTACATTCCGATATAACATTCATTAATTTCGGGTGAGAGAGCGCTATGAGGGATGTTCTAGAGATATTACATTAAGAATTCAAATATTCGTGCGTGGTGCTGTTACCTCTGAACCCCTCGGCGTTTAACGAAGAATCAGTGAGAGTTGAAATGTGATTTACAATTTGGAAAACAGGAGAGGAGGGAGGAAGAGGGGGAAGAGGGAGGAGGAGGGGGAAGAGGGAGGAGGAAGGGGAAGAGGGAGGAGGAGGAGGAGGAGGATGAGAAGCAAGAGGAAGAGAGGGAAGAGGAGGAGGGAGAAAGGGGAGGAGGGGGTTTATGTACGGGAAGTGGTAGATCAGGTTAACAAAGAGAGAGGCACAGGGAAGGAGAGAGAGAGAGAGAGAGAACATCACTTGTGGATATGCTACCACTCTCTAAACTGTCTACCATCTGACTGTGTTCTAACCTAACCTAACCTTACCTAACCTAATCTAACCTAACCTAACCTAAACTAAAAAAAAATATTAACACCCCCTTTGTTTGGTTTATTATAAAAGATGTAATATTAGTAATTAATTAATAACTCCACAGGTAAATTGATCATTCAGGTTATGGTAATATTTTTGTTTTGTTATATTATAGAACTAGCCTTTAACTGCAGCCTGTGATAAAAACAATATAATCCCTTGTTGTGTGTGAAGGGGTCTTGGTTTACAGGAGTGGTGATGGCTCGCTGGTTATAAACAACAGACTATATACCTCGCAGCGTTGGTTCGAGAACACAAGAGGGCCAATAGTTTCACCCGGGGATTTACTGTTATTTCAATTTACATGTGTGTGTGGGTGCGTTTGTGTGCGTGTGTATGTGCGTGTGTCATTCATTCATGTAATTGTTTCCACACAAAGATATCTGCTAGCCTTGTCTTCGTCGCCACAATCAGTTTTAATGGTAATGATAAATTATAATGCTAGTTTGTGTTAGCATGATGAAGGCAGCTGCAGCTTTATGTATTCATGAGAGCTGGGGTACGTGACTGATGCTGGGCCAGAGATGAATTTAATACGGAGTTAAATCGTCTATGGTAGGGTGAGGGACCGTGTGTGTGTGGGTGTGTGTGTGTGTGTGTGTGTGTGTGTGTGTGGAAGTAATTGAAGTGTTAAAATTTGGTTATTTTCTTTATTACAATAGCTGGTGTTAGGTTAGGTTAGGTTAAAGGTAAATTAGATTAAGTAAACTTATATTAGGTTAAATTTAGACCACCTTAAGCAGACCATTATTTTAACCGCATCACCACCTTAACCACACCACCACCTTGACCACATCACTACTTTAGCCACACCACTACTTTAGCCACACCACTACTTTAGCCACACCACTACTTTAGCCACACCACTACTTTAGCCACACCACTAACTACATCCCTACACTTTTCTGAGTCACTACCATTATTAAGTTATGTGA
>NW_024731852.1:8132281-8366388 GCF_018991925.1 Homarus americanus
CACTCGGGATATTCGTGTTCTCTGTCGGAATAAACGCCAGCTGCTGTGAGTTTGGATGCTAGTTACTGCTAAGATTCTTCTTCAGTATAAGTACCGTCGTCTGTTACTGAGGAACTGAATACATGAGCTTAGATATTTCCTATTAAAGAGAACTAGTGTCTGGTGCTCTCTCTCTCTCTCTCTCTCTCTCTCTCTCTCTCTCTCTCTCTCTCTCTCTCTCTCTCTCTCTCTCTCTCTCTCTCTCTCTCTCATTACAAAGATAACCAAACACCTAATCAAAACTACACTCAGTTATTCTCCTTGTTATCAAAATTCTCATTACCGGGTGAAAATAAAGGTTAAAGGTTAGGTTAGGTTAGGACAGGTAGTCTCAAGCCCAAAGGTATATCTAATTATCCCTGTGGTCGTGTTACAAAGTGTGGTTGGTCTATTGCAATCAGCTGAACCCACTAAATTTAGGATTATTTTGGCGTTTGATTTTTTTTTTCTGGAGATGGGTGAAAGTCTTAAGAGATAACTTTCTAATGTAGATGAGTAGAAAGTGATTGTAGATACATGTAGAAAGTGACAGGAAAGTATTGACGTATTACGGAGAAACACACACACACACACACACACACACACACACACACACACACACACACACACATATATCTAATGAATAAACATACCTATAAATATCTACCTAATACAAATCAACATTAATTAGTTTTTACCTGAGATTTTTTTTGGTTTCCCTGACGCAACTTCTAAATATATACAGCCAAATTAATACACGTGTCATTGTACTGAACACATTCCACTAAATACGACGGAAAAAGAATATAATGTCTGGTGTGTGATGAAACCCGTCTGTTGCTGCCTCGATCAGTGAATACAAATTACAAATATGATGTTTATTATTTCATGTAAACATTAATTTCACCGGAATATCATATGTATCCAGGATTTCGTCTGTATTTGGATATTTGAATTTATAATTTATGTTAATGTTTATATAGGTGTATATTTATGTTTATATTATGAATTGTTGGATGGGATGAGGTGTGTGATTATAGATGTTTATGATGTATATATTTATATTTGAGACTTTAGGATGAATTGTAATATAATGTTTATTAATTTATTTCAGGATTGTTTACAGTGTTTTGAGTTGGTTTGTTTATATGGATGTTAATGTAGGTAAATATTATATAAATTGTAAATGAAAATCAGCAGTGGTAACCTAACCTAACCCCACCCCACCTCACCTCACCTCACCTCACCTCACCTCACCTTACCTCACCCCACCTCACCTCACCTCACCTCACCTCACCGCACCTCACCTTACCCAATGTCAGTTCTGCATGTATTGTTATTCTCTCCCTCCCACTCCCCTCCCCTCTCCCACTCCCCTCCCCTCCCCTCTCCCACTCCCCTCTCATCCCCTCCTCTCCCCTCCCACCCCCACCCTTTCTTTTATCGCTTTCTTCTATACACCACAACCATTATCGCGGGAGAGTTTGGGAAGAGGGGGAGAAGATGAGGAGTGAGGGGAGAAGAGGGGAGAAGATTGGATGATGAGAGGAAAGAGCAAGAAAAATAAGAGACGGAAGATAGGGAGACAGTGAGAGAGGGGAGGAGGACGGTGACAGGAGTATGATTGAGAGGGGAGCTGAAGAGAGGAGGACAGACAGAGGGGGGAGCTTAGAGAGGGGATCTAAGAGAGGGGTGTATGACAGAGAGGGGAGGTGGTGGCGTGAGAGGCGGTGTTTGATCAGAAGAAATCAGGCGATAAATGGTGGTCGTGGTTGCCTCATTTTTCACCCTCTCTGTGTCACATGTGAGGCCGGGGGGTGGGGAGGGGGGGAGAGGGGAGAGGGGGATGGAGAGGAGAGGAAGAATAAAGGGAAGAAAATGAGAAGGGGAGAGGGAGGAAGAAGAGGAGAAGACTAAAAGGAAAGGGGTTGAGAAAGGAGAATAAAAGGGGTGAAAAGAGAGGAGGAGGAGGGAAAAGGAAAGAAAAGAATAAAGGGAAATAAAGAAAATTGGAGGGGGCAAAAAGTATAAAGATTCTAATGCTTGATTTTATGCCTCAGAATATTACTATTAACTCTACGGGAGATCACACCCCCAGCCTCGACAATTCCCTCCCATTTATTACGCTACTAATTAATGAACTCACAATGAGATAAATATTAATGAATTTTTTAATGAACCATGAATATTAAATGGCGCCTTTTGTTGGAGTAATGAATGCATGTTATGTGATTTAGATGAGATTGATGCAAAAAATGAATTATATTTCAGTCAAGGATGTTTTAGCTTATAAGAACGGTAAGGTTAATGTATTGTGATTTTTATTGGCTAATGAGAAAGAGTTTGGGAATGTAATTGGCCAATGAGAGAGAGTTTGGGAATGTAATTGGCCAATGAGAGAGTTTGGGAATGGTATTGACCAATGAGAGAGAGTTTGGGAGTGTTAATGGCCAATGAGAGAGTTTGGGAATGGTTTTGACCCTTGAGAGAGAGTTTGGGAGTTGTATTAGCCAATGAAAAGATTTGTGGGTGATTTTGACCAATGAGAAAGAGTTTGTGAATAAAACTGACCAATGGCACAGATATTGCAACTCATATTAACCAGTGTGTCTTATTTTACATTATATTTTTTTTACGTTATCGCTTTACCAGGATAGACAGACTACAGAGGAGGTTTAGATACAGACAAATATATTGTGAACAAACTATAACGAAGAGAAATAAACAGTGGCGAGAGTGTAAATGTAGGTGAAAATAGAGCATAAATTTATAACACAATTCAGCCCTAAAAACATTGTGTGTGTGTGTGTGTGTGTGTGTGTGTGTGGTTGTGTGTGTGTGTACAGGACTCATGTAACTTTATATTACGTGGAGAGAAAAAGCTTTTAATAACACAGGAAATTAACTGCAGTTTTTGCCTTAAATATATGTGTCTGTCTGTCTGTCTGTCTGTGTAGAAATGTAATAGTTTTTGCTCAGTCTCCAAAACATTTCCAAAACACCATCAAGGATAAAGGGAAGCTTCTGTTAACTATTGCAGGCTTTAGTTACTGTTAGAGGCTTCTGTTACTGTTAGAGGCTTCTGTTAACTGTTAGGAGCATTTGTAACTGTTGGAGGGAATTCTCAACTACAGTCAGCTTCTTCTTACGTGTGTATTAAATATTGCAATTGTGAATACATAATATTTACATTAATTTTATCCTCCAGTTATGAATGCTATGTGTTATTAAATATATATATATATATATATATATATATATATATATATATATATATATATATATATATATATATATATATATATATATATATATATATATATATATATATATATTTTTTTTTTTTAGAAATTCGTCGTATTATTTACCAGCTCTTAAACTAGAATGAAATCGTTTAGTAAAAAAAGAGTTTTACCCCTTTATGATATCGTATTGTTTAACTGGATATTTTCACGCAGTTATTAATGCAACTTTGTTTATATCTAGATTGAAGACGGCTACACCCCACGACCCACGTAACCTTCCTTCCTCGCCACGATAAATTTCCCGCCAGTTTTATAGACCGGATGCCTCACACTCCCTCTCACTTAGGCTCTTTATGGTACACTCAAGACTCAGAGGTTGTTTGTATTGTGACCTTAGGGATTATCTTCAGTGAATATATTGACCAAAGACTCAAACTAGAGATACATATAGGTCTAAATATTTTAATAGTTGGTGATTAGTGTCTGTATTAATTTAGAATACACGATTGGAATACCTTAATTATTCTTATAGTGTACAGGTATAAAGGTAGATAATTAAATAGGTTTTATTTGTAGGGGTGAAAATAGTAATTGTAACAGGAAGAGAAACAAACTATTTTCTAGCATTTTTATTTAATTACGCTTTTGTTTATTCTCTGTTTTGATTATGTTAGTTAAGCTTTTTTTTTACTTTTGTTTAATAGGATGAGGAGAAGGTAAATATTAAATAAAAACAAAATTACTGAAATATAGTCCATTGTGTGTTGGTGAATTTGGATGTATGAACGAGAGGAATAGAAGAGAGGTGGGAGTGGGTGGGAGAGAGGTGGGAGTGGGTGGGAGAGAGGTGGGAGTGGGTGGGAGAGGTGGGAGGGTGGGAGAGAAGTGAGAGTGGGTGGGGAGAGGTGGAAGTGGGTGGGAGAGAGGTGGGAGTGGGTGGGAGAGAGAGGGAGGGTGGGAGAGAGGTGGGAGTGGGTGGGAGAGAGGTGGGAGTGGGTGGGAGAGAGGTGGGAGGGTGGGAGAGAGGTGGAAGTGGGTGGGAGAGAGGTGGGAGTGGGTGGGAGAGAGGTGGGAGTGGGTGGGAGAGAAGTGAGAGTGGGTGGGGGAGAGGTGGGAGTGGAAGTGGAGAAGGGGCGTGATAAACCTGATAATTAATTCACCTGGGACCTCTTGTATATCGTGTTGAGGTGTTGGGTTATTCACGGCGTTAAAGAAGGGAGTATTGAGGGGTGTGTGTCCAGTCAGTGTAGGAACCAGAGGGTGAACTTCCGGCCTCTCTCCCTTCCTCCCTCAGTCGTTTCAAGGGAGATTATGAAGTTAGTGATTCTTGGAGGGTCTGGTGTTGTAAAAGGAACCTAGTTGTAGTATTATTGAATCCACGGTGTTTCAGAGTAGTTAGAGCGAATTGGGCTATTTGTTTGTTTTTTTCGGTACAGGCTATGGCAGTTGAGAGTTTCAGGTGAGTACAGGTTAGGTTAGGTCAGGTAAGGTCATTGATTCTCACACTTGAGTCACCATGGAACGAGCGAACACAGCCACAATCACCACCTTGATACCTGGTGCTTAAGGCGAGTGAGCAAAGTTTGGACCCAAATTCCCTAAAGGTTACCGACCAATTTAAGGTAACCGCACCTCAAGCGTCTCAGAGCACCAGGAGAGAGATTTACACACACACACACGAAGATCAACTCTGATAGGCTGGTGTGAATTCTTGGATTGAGTTGTGTGGTGTGGTGTTCTCTCTCTCTCTCTCTCTCTCTCTCTCTCTCTCTCTCTCTCTCTCTCTCTCTCTCTCTCTCTCTCTCTCTCTCTCTCTCTCTCTCTCTCAGTACGGCGAGGAGCAACAAAGGGAAAAGTTAGACGTCCAGGAGAGAGGAAACAAGAGAAAGAAGGTTATCACGTTGGTGTTGACAAACAGGAAAACCAGGAAAGCTCTTATCTTGGGCTGAGAGGTGGTCGTCTCTCTCTCTCTCTCTCTCTCTCTCTCTCTCTCTCTCTCTCTCTCTCTCTCTCTCTCTCAACTACATACACCATCCTCCTCTTTTTTTTATTTCCTTCCTTTCTTCCTTCCTTCCTACTTTCTTTCTTTCCTTCTTTCCTCCCTCCCTCCCTCCCTCTTTCCTTCCTTCCTTCCTTCCTTCCTTCCTCTTGCTCCGAATTAGCACGGTTGGCCGGAGAACTGCAGTTGGCGGAGCAGTTTTATAGACGAACTCGACGGTGCAGGGAAAACTTGGGGGTAATATTCCGGGTTCAAGTACGTACGAGGGGGTAAAACTAAATCCCCCAGACTCGAACCCCAAATACCGAATCCCAAACCAGACTCTGAAACGAACCCGATACCGTACCTGGAGCCGGATTCGATATATATATATATTTTTTACATTACAATCGAGATTTTGGTTTGATGTTGGTTTTGGTTTGGTTAGGTTAGGTTGGGTTAGGTTCCTATAAGATTAAAAGGAACATAGACCCAAGACTTAAATGTGATGCTCTTATATTCGCTCTCCACAACGTCAGGTAGAAGATATGTCGAAAGGATTATTTATAAGGAAGTTAGTGGGTAATGGAAGAGACTTTTGCTATACGAGATCAAGATATATTTACGTTGTGTGTGTGTGTGTGTGAGAGGTATTAAAATTAAACTTACTCGTGAAAACTTAATCCACAATGCTACTTTCTGTTACTTAAAGGAACAATGTATGTATACCTTCCCATTAAAGTTACTCCCCCCCCCCCTCATCTGCGTTGTTGTTTCTGTACCATTTTGCATGTGAAATTAGCGTTCTTGGAGACATTTGTATTCAACCGGATGTAGTTGGGGCTCCTAATTGGGTCGTTTCGTGTCAGGGGTAATTTTTTGGGTGGGAGATACAGACCAGTTAGTACAGTGTGCATGTTGGCAAACGGCGGCCAGCAGGCAAGAGTTTAGTGTGTGTTGTGGGGCGTCACACCTGGTCGTATGTGTGTTGTGGGGCGTCACACCTGGCCGTATGTGTGTTGTAGAGCGTCACACCTGGCCGTATGTGTGTTGTGGGGCGTCACACCTGGCCGTATGTGTGTTGTATAGCGTCACACCTGGCCGTATGTGTGTTGTGGGGCTTCACACCTGGCCTTATGTATGTTTCCTGCATAACATGATCTCACTGACTCACCTGTGACTCAAATTCATCCTCTAGATCTCTCCACGACCCCACAAGACCCCAGGTGACCCCCACAGTATCCTAGGTGACCCCCACAGTATCCTAGGTGACCCCCACAATACCCTAGGTGACCCCACAATACCCTAGGTGACCCCACATAACCCTAGGTGACCCCCAATACCCCAACGGACCCCATTGACCCCCGCTATAACGTTAAAGGGCACACAAAGCCAGGTAACGAGACGCCGATGTGGGAAGTCTTTGGTAATGATGGCGGAGGCTGAAAGAGGAAGCGAGCGACTCTTAGTGCTCTCTCTCTCTCTCTCTCTCTCTCTCTCTCTCTCTCTCTCTCTCTCTCTCTCTCTCTCTCTCTCTCTCTCTCTCTCTCTCTCTCTCTCTCTCTCTCTCTCTCTCTCTCTCTCTCTCTCTCTCACTATACCCACCTACACCCCACCTACACCCACCCACACCAACACACACCCACACCTACACCACGATTCCAAACCACAGCTGAAATGTCAGAAGACGATCCAAGCTTATCCATCAACTCCCTCCTTATGGTGAAAATATTTATTAGGGCGAGGAAGAGAAGACGAGAATATCAAACTGATAAAACGGGGAAGGAAAGAAAAGGGAATATAGGAGTAAGAGAAGGAAAACAAGAGAATAAGGTATAGATGATGATGATGATGATGATGATGATTTTAGTACATGGGATATAATGGGATGAAGATATAGAGAGAATTAATAGAGAACTGAGAATAAAAATAAGGAAATGAAGAATAATGAAGATATTGATGATGCATAAGAGATAGTCGAGAATAAATACAAGAAACGACGTAAAATAATTAATAAAACAAAAATAAAGAATAGAAATAGGAATTAATAGAAACATAATAAAAACAGGACCATAGAATAAAATAAAATACGAGTTGATGAAGAATTTGATTATGGGAAGTATTTAACGAACGAAAATAACTTTAATAACACAACGAGAAAGGAAACGCATTAGAGAGGAAGCTTTAAACAGAAGGAGTTATATTTAAACACAAACACACACACACACACACACACACACACACACACACACACACACACACACACACACACTATATATATGAATCCATCCCTCACAGCAACATGCACCAAATTTTATGTATGTAAATTGTGTTAGTCTGGTAGGGGAGAGACGGAACTCCTTGTCGTGTTAAGAAGAGGGTGAGGGAGGGAGGGGTGTACATGGGACTCCTTACCATGGTCACACGACAACACTGCACCAATATGATCCAAAGATAATTCCATAACTTTTTCTCGTTCGTTATGCTGTTGATATTTGATGAGATTTTATGAAGGGTAGAGACTTAACTTCAATGTACAGTCCCCTTCACTTGTGCGTTTACAGGAAGTCGTCAGGTTTTGTACAGCAAGGCAAGGCTGTGTTTGTTTACATTTAACAGAAGGAAACTAGCAATAGGAAACATACTGTGGAATTAAATTAAAAGATTATTAAAACAAATACGTGAAGGATAATGATTTGTGGAATGTCTGTATGATGAACCCCTGTAAATGGACTAGTGAAGCGGACGGTATTTGTAGTTTGGATTTGAATTTACTCTTGTACGAAGGTTTGGATGTCGTAGTTAGTAGTTGTGGGAATAGGGGTCTTACTTCAAGTATATCACTAGTTCACAAGACGGACTTAGACAAAGGGTAGTTATGATAGGAACTTATCTTAAACAAAAACAAAAGATAAGTCATTCCAGGAACTCGACACTAGCAAAAGTCATTCCAGGAACTCGACACTAACAAAAGTCATACCAGGAACTCGACACTAACAAAAGTCATTCCAGGAACTCGACACTAGCAAAAGTCATTCCAGGAACTCGACACTAACAAAAAAACAAAAGCTAAGTCATACCGGAACTAACCCCAAAAAAAAAAAAAACTAAGGGATTTAAAGCTGAGGTCCTCCACGTCCTCATCTGGCCCACATCGCCACATAAATTTTACACGAACGACTGCGTAGATAAATCCGACTTGGGAGATTTATAACTTGCGCGAACTGGCACACTGGGGGGGATCGGAGGCTCGTTTAAAAACAGAGACACGCTAATAAATCTCACTCTTTTAACTGCAGTTGTGAATAACAGTTCATTTTTCACGGCTGTCAGCGCCATCTTGGGGTATGTGTGTGTGGGGGGGGGGGGGTGGACTTGACGTCTGTGTTGGGTTCATATGATAGTGACGTGGATATGACCCTGGCCTCGTCCCAAACTCGTACCCAGACCTGGAATTATACCTGACCTAACCTGACCTAACCTAACCTAATTTAAAATGAAGAGAAACTGGACCCCATATATTAAATATTTTTTATATAATTTACATATACGTAGAAGAGGAATATTGATGATAATAATAATAATAATAATAATAATAATAATAATAATAATAATAATAATAATAATAACAGACAGATAAACCCACCCGGGGAAAGTAATATAATTCACAAAGGTCAGATTAATTAATTATTTGAGACGTCGGCCGTAAAATAATTGACATTCCTGGCAAAGTTTCTCCTGGGGACTAAAATTTATGATTATATATTTTTATTTTATTTTTTTTTAATTTGTGATGGATTAAGCCCCGCCCACATTCTCTCGTCTGGCCTTGTGATTGGCTGTTGTGTCAAGGACGGCAATTTACAGTTTCTTGTTATTTCATTGTTATCTTATGTTTGTTTGGTATTGATAACTTATGTATTGATCACTTAAAAACTAATAATGGAATTGGGTTCGTGGTTATCGTGGTTAGGTGAGTTTAACCAATCATTTGGTCAGGTGTGAGGATGTGGGCGTGGCTTTGTGTGTGTGTGTGTGTGTGTGTGTGTGTGTGTGTGTGTGTGTGTGTGTGTGTGTGTGTGTGTGTTGTGTATGTGTGTGTGTGTGTGTGTGTGTGTGTGTGTGTGTGTGTGTGTGTGTGTGTGTGTGTTAATACCATGTTAACGTGTTGTTAGTTATCAGAATATTGCAGGTAATTACCCCAAAAAATTTAATCTGCAGGTGTACAGATAGCGTTAATTACCTCAAGGTGTGAAGGCAGACACTTTAACACTTGTTTACTTAACACTTTTACACATATAAGGTGCACTAAAACACTTACACACTTCAACACTTACACCAGCAAAATCTGTAGTAATCTAAACTATTAAAATAAAAAATCTGGATAGACGTTTTAAAAATCTGAAGTCAGGAGAGAAATAATAAGAAAAATCTGGCCTCTTGGAGTTCAATAAAAGCCCTGATGATTAAGATGCTGGTCTGGTTCATGAGGCAGACTGAGAACAAACATTCATTCTCAAAGCCCCAAAAATCTCAGAGTAAATTGTCAGAGTTAAAGGAAATCAACGAACGATGGTTTAGTGAGAATGTGAGGCTTTATAAATTGTTGTAAGAAATGTATCGAATAGCGTTTAGCTTTTAGAGTGGTGAAGAAAGTGTGGTGTTAAGAGTAAGGGCAATATTTTGAGACTTCTCCTTGATATGATGAAGATAAGGTATTTATGTGTGTGTGTGTGTGTGTGTGTGTGTGTGTGTGTGTGTGTGTGTGTGTGTGTGTGTGTGTGTGTGTGTGTTGTTTTATCAATCTATTCTGATTTTCTGTACGTCACATTGTCTTTCCGGGTAGCGACGTCTCTTGCGTTTTAATCGTAATTCCTCCTTAGTTACTGGGACGTAGTTTAGGGCTAGACATCTGACCTCCGATAAGTCATAAAGATCGATATCATTCTTAAACTACTAGAGGATCTGTTTTACACGATGGTGGAACTACAAGCAAACTCTAAGAAGGACAGGGAGTTAATGATATAGTGAAGTGTAGTAAAAGGTGGTGAATGGTGTATGCTGAAGGTGTGGTGAATGATATACAGTACAGTGCATCTGCTTCCATAATATATCGATTCCCATGATATATCTACTTCCGTGATATATCTACTCATAATATACCTACCCCCGTAATATACCTGCCGTGATATACCTACCCCGTGATATATCTACCCACGATATACCTACGTGATATACTTAGCCCCGTGATATATCTACCCACGTGATATACCTACCCCGTGATATACCTACCCCCGTGATATACCTACCCCGTGATATACCTACCCCGTGATATACCTACCCCGTGATATACCTACCCCGTGATATAACCTACACCTGTCAAATATCTACGTCTGTGATAAATCGTCCCCACATAAACCGTATTCATTTCCTCACACAGCTTTAGCCGTCTGGTCGTAAATTATCTGTGTTTATCAATAAGTGTTTCCGAATATCGAGATGGAGAGGGAGGGGGGGGGGGAGGGGAGATGAGGAACGAAAGAAGGATAGGAGAGAGAAAGAAAGATAGAAGTAGAGAGAGGGGGGGGGGGGGGGGGGGAGAGTCACACCACACACCCACTCACCACCACCATCACCACCACACCACCACCACCATCATCACCACCACCACCACCATCATCACCACCCCATCACCACCACCATCACCACCACCATCACCACACCACCACACCACCACCATCATCACCACCACCACCACCACCACCACACCACCACCCCCATCACCACCACCATCACCACCACCATCATCACCACCACACCACCACCACATCATCACCAACCCCCATCACCACCCACCATCACCACACCATCATCATCACACCACCACCATCATCACCACCACCACCACCATCATCACCACCCCATCACCACCACCATCACCACCACCATCACCACCACCATCACCACCACCACCATCATCATTACCATACTCACCATCACGTGGCCTGACTAGATAGACCATCTATTAAACGGCCCCCAACCATTCAATAGCTCTAAATATCCTTGTGTGACTGCTACTTAAGATGTCATTAGTGATGTACCTCCCCCCTCACCCCTCCTCCTCCCCTCCCTCCCCCTCCCCGTAATTCCATGGGTGACTCAGTAGAAGGTGATGGTGATTTTTTTTTTCTTTGTTTCTTTCCCGTTATTTATCGCTGCCACAGATTCTTTCATGTTTTTTTGTTTTTTGTTTTTTTGTGGGGGAATATTTCGTTATGTATTGATAGGGGTAGTGTCTATCTGTCTGTCTGTCTGTCTGTCTGTCTGTCTGTCTGTCTGTCTGTCTGTCTGTCTGTCTGTCTGTCTGTTTGTTTTTGTGTGTATGATAATAATTCCACTTCATACAGACAATAATATAGCTTATACAGATGAGAAATAATTAAAAATAATAATAATAACACACAGGTAATTGATGTAAAAGTTAAAAGTAAATCACCACAAAAAAAAACATAATAAATAACATATCATTTAAACCCAATACGTTATTAATTCCATACGAAATATTATAACTCAAATGGTTGTATGTGTGTTAGTTGTTATGGTTGTGTTAATGACTTATAGTCCATCTAGCACTGACATAAGGAAACTCAGGAGACTAGATGTTGTGATGCTTTCATTCGTGGGGTTTTAATTGCTACCTTTCCTCGCCACCTCCATACTCCTCTTCCATCCCCTCCCACTCCTGCCCCATCCCTTCCCACCCCTCTCTAAACCATCTCATCTCTCTCTCTCTCTCTCTCTCTCTCTCTCTCTCTTTCCTTGTACTAGTGTTTGGTATTTACGTGAATATAATCAAATACCTTCATTTCCTCCTTCCTACCTCTTCCTCCTGCCTCTCTCTCCTCCTATCCTCCCTTCTATCCCTCTCCTTCCATCAATCTCTCCTCTCCCTGGACCTCCTCTCTAAAGTTACCAGAGAGCAGGACAAAGTTCCTAAAATTAACAATCCTGGGTAGTAATTAGGATCCAGGTCCATGTGAAAGGATCTTGATCTTTTTTGTTATTTGGATCTGAAATAGGTGACGGGTTGGACTGAGAGTTTAGGACTGTTGAGGCAATGTAACTCTCTCTCTCTCTCTCTCTCTCTCTCTCTCTCTCTCTCTCATTTGTTTCATATTGAGAACTTAATCGTTTCCAACGCATCTTTTATAGGAAATCAATTGTCTACTCGTGTATGTAATGTAATGTATGTATGTATGTATGTATGCATGTAATGTATGTATGTGTGTGGGATATAAACATACAGTTCCCTCGTGTTTTGTTTGTGTCAAAGGCGATTAATAAACTATCATCCCACAGGCTCAGGCTTAATCCTACATCAAAATCCCGTATGGTAAAACCTCTCAACAAAATACAAATACGAACATAAATAACAGAAATAAAATAACAAAAACCTAATGTATTTGTTTAAGATTTATTCCCAATTTTTTCCAGAGTATAAATCCTTGAAACATATCACAGTAAATAGATCTATGTAAAGTCATTAAATACCCAATATATTTCAATTATTATTACTAAATTCTAACGTAAATAAAACCACATTAGAAAAATTTTTATATTTCAATTATTATTTCAGAAGTAGAGTTAAAATACCAATGTTTTCTATACATTGGGTCAGATACTCAGGTGACTCGTGCAAACAAGGTAGATTCATTACCTGTATTGTGTACCTGTAAACAGACTTGGTTGTTTACAATACTGGACCACGGTTAATTTTTTTTAGGGGTTAGTTGAAGAATTGGTTTAAGGTATGGTTTATTGTTTATATTTATGGAGAACGTTTTAGGGATTTTTCTTAAGGGTTTAATTTATTTGTTATTTAAGGGGTAACATTTTAGGGGATAATTATATATGTCTTATTATAGGATATAATATACAAAAGCTATAATTTACTATAACACTTCACACCTCAAGACAATATCAATACCATTCCAGCCAGGTGCCCCTTAATTAAATCTCCAGGTACCTGTATTCACCTGTGTGTCCTTAATTACCCCACGTGAAGTCTGATGGTGATTTATCTTTCATTATTCCTCACTGGTGCAAACGAGGGAAAGGAGGAGATTTATCGACGAATTTTTGGGGGAAACTTTGGCCCAGCTAAGAATTTTGCTTTTCTGGGTCGAGATTCCTAAAAGCTCGTGAGTTTGATGTTTTATCTCTCTCGCCACTCCTTCTCATACTTCTTCTTCTCTCCCTTCCCTCCCCCCCTCCCTCCCATCCATTGTCCTCACCAACCCACAACAAATGAAAAAGGAAGGAAATTCTCTCTTTCCATCAAATTGAAATGTTCCCAGAGCCATCTATCACAACCTAACTAAGTCCATCACAAGTTCTGACGGCGAGGATGAAGAAGGCAAGAGTTTACTCCGGCCAAATGTTAATCTGTCTTGATAAAATGCTGGGAGACCTTTACCTAGGTGAGGGGTCAGGGAGGGGAGGGGGAGGAGGGTCAGGGAGAGAGGAGAGATGGAGGGTCAGGGAGGGAGGGAGGGAGGGAGGAGAGAAGGATGGGGAAAAGGAGAGATAAAGGTGGATAAGAGAGGATGTATGAGGGAGGAGGTTGGAGGGAGAGAGAGAGAGAGAGAGAGAGAGAGAGAGAGAGAGAGAGAGAGAGAGAGAGAGAGAGAGAGAGAGAGAGAGAGAGAGAGAGAGAGAGATGTCACTAATATGATAACAGAAAGTGACAAAGACAGCAAAGTGAATATAGTGGATTAAAACTATGTATGTATGTATGTATGTATGTATGTATGTATAATCCACTCATAGACATACAAACATTATACCTTCCCTAAAAAAAAACAAAAATTAAAAAAAATATATATCTAGGGAATTTTTTTTAGTTGAGGGAATTTTTTTTACAGATTCTCGGGAAAATTTTATTACATTCCTGTGTGCTTTGACCAGTTGCTACCACCTAACCTAACCTTACCTAACCTAACCTAACCTAACCTAACCTAACCTTACCTAAATACTGTATAGGTTGTGGATCTCTGCTGCCTCCTTGTTAATTCGTAATGTATATTTAGTTTTCTCTCGTCTGACTTTCATTTGTTTTTCTGCTTAATTTTGTTTGTTGTTATTGTTGTTATTATTATTATTATTATTATTATTATTATTATTATTATTATTATTATTATTATTATTATTATTATTATTATGCAAAATTGACACTAGAATAAAATATGGATGATAGAAACATTCTCTTCTGTCTCATAACAATAGACTAAATATAACAAACAATAAAAACACTGAAACAAAAGACTGTCTACCGCAGCGGCCTTATCAGACAACGTACTAAAAATAAACCTTTTTTTTTTTACCACACAAAAACTATATACATATAAAAACATTTGACAAAGACTTTCCCGGGAACCTTTAGACAAACATACCGACACAACACCATCACCACACCACACCACACCACACCACACCACCACACCACACCACACCACACCACTACCACACCACACCACCACACCACATCACCACCACAACACAGTTACACCATCACAACACGACACGACAAACTAACACAATACCTCTACCAACACAACCACCCAACCACCCAATCACCCAGAGCCCACCAACACAACCACCCAACCACCCAACCACCCAATCACCCAGAGGCCCACCAACACAACCACCCAACCATCCAACCACCCAATCACCCAGAGGCCCACCAACACAACCACCCAACCACCCAACCACCCAGAGGCCCACCAACACAACCAACCCAACCACCCAACCACCCAAACTACCCAGAGGCCCACCAACACAACCACCAACCACCCAACCACCCAACCACCCAGAGGCCCACCAACACAACCACTCAATCCACCCAACCACCCAACCACCCAGAGAGCTTCACCAACACAAAAGAGTTTCAGCAAATACGTGTTGGTTAAAAAAAATAGAACCTTTTCCCTTGGGGCCACTCCAGAAAGGTGTCGTGAGGGCCAACTGATACACACACCTGTTAGTAACTCTTGCTGTAATTGTGTGTATCCAGGAGGAGCACCCCCTTAATGGGAGGGGGGAAGGTAGGAGGCATTTAGGAACTGACGGGGGTGGAGAGGCACAAGGGAGGTGAGGGGCGTTGAGAGAGGTAAGGGAGGTCACGGGGGAGGAAGGGAAGTCGTCAAGGGAACCACTGAGGGGAAAGAAGAGGTATTCAATGGCCCTCAGGGGGAGAAAGGAAGGGATGAAAACGTCGATGGGCGAGAGAGAGAGAGAGGAAGAGGGTGGAAGAGAGAGAGAGATGGGAGGAAGGGTTTATGGAAGAGAGAGAAAGAGAGAAGGTGAGAGAAATGGAAGAGAAATAAAGAGAATATATTGACCTAAAAAGAAACAAAAGGAACAGAAGGTATACAGATATTGACACCGTGGAAAAGATATATAGAACAATAAATCTGGGAAAATTTGATGGAAAAGAGAAAGAGAGATAGAGGAGAGATTTAATAGAAGTAAAAGGTGAATAGGAGGACTACAGAGAAGGTAAGTATCGAACGAATGAGTGAGAGGCACCAACAGGAATAGATTGGAAAAGGGAAAGTGGCAATAGAGAGAGGGTGAAGAATTTCCACAAAAACATAACAGGGAAGGATGATGGTGAATGGGAAATGCTTTATTGGTGTGTGGAGAAAGAAAGAAAGAAAGAAAGAAAGAAAGAAAGAAAGAAAGAAAGAAAGAAAGAGGGAGAGTGAGAGAGAACGGATCATTATGAGGGAGAACTTCTTTGTTTACATCTCACAGTGTCAACAAACGTCGTCAACATGTGTTTCATCCATTCTGTTAAACGTTTTTACGTCCTTTACCCGGGGAAACGTTTGTATTTCCGTGTCACGTGGTCTTGTTTAACGTGTGTGTGTGTGTGTGTGTGTGTGTGTGTCAAAGAACGAAAATTCTCACTTAAGCAAATTCAACCACAACGCTTTCTGGACGGTCTCAAATTTCACCTAACCTAACTTAACCTAAACTATATAATAAAAGCGATCGAAAAAAAAAAGTTTCCCGCATTTTCCGCCAAAAAATATTAAAAGCGACCATTTAAACCAGTCGCAGCGGCCTTTCCCACCAAAAATGCGTTGAGGGAAAATGTTTTGCTCGTCAGCTGATCAGAGCGTGAGTTGCCAGCTCAAGTTTTCGCATATTCAAAACTTTACTGGATCCTGAGATAACGCCTAGCCAACTTCTTCCCTGTCTTTGTTTTTATTTTAGAGCTTATAGTGAAATATTTCTTGAAGGAAGCTCGTGCATTAATCTGAATAAATTATGGATTTTATCAGTTAGGCCTAAGACGAACTTCACCACCACACGGGGGGAATTTGTCAACATTGTAAAATTATTATATGAGTAATTATGATATATAGTAATAACAATAATTCTATCCTGTAATAATATAAGACTTTCCTTAACAACAGACAGTCAAGAGAAGAGAGACATTTTTAACAACATACTTACCTTAAAGACATTCCTAATAAAAGACATACATTAAAACAGAAATTCTTAACAACAGACAGACATAACAACAGACAAAACAACATTATAAAACAGAATCACTACAAACGCCAAATTTTTTCCTCCTGCATTTTTTTTTTTTAGGGGAAACTGAAGAAATTATCACGAGTCGAACCTTTATTTTTTCAGGTAACTTTTTTTTTGGTGGGGGAGAGAAGTTGGAGAGAGAGATATTTGGGTGTAAATGCCGTGAAGACGATAATTAAGACGAAGACTTGGATAACTAGTTTTTTTTTCTTTTTCTTCGGGAGATGAGTTTGTTTCTGTGAGGGGCTGGTGGGGGGAGGAGGGGTAGGGAGAAGGGGAAGGAAGGAGAGGAATTGGTGAAGAAAGGAAGGAATGGTTCAGAGAGAGAGAGAGAGGGGGGAGGGGCGGGGAGGGGGTCCTGAAAGATCACGTTGCCGGCAAAGACTCTGGGGAGAAGATGACATTGGGTGGGGAGGGGAGAAGTGGGGAGGAGACATGTGGGATGGTTGGGAAGGGTGACAAGGGTAGGTGGTCTCCTGTTTCTGTCATCTTTTGTTTCTGTCCATTTGATATTTGTTTTCCCCCCTTCATTGTGATTCTGTTTCTGTCGTCTTATTTCTGTCACTTTCCGTTCTTCTGTTTCTGTCACATATTTAGTTTCTGTCCATCTTTTGGTATTTCTTTTTTAATTAATGTTTATTTGTGTTTTTACCGTAGTCGCCCTTATTATTTTTTCGTTTTCTATGAGTTATCAATTTCTTCGTTTTCTATGTCAGTTAATTCTTTACGTCGTCTAATTTCTGTCAATCCTTTCTTATTGTATATTGTCTGTCTCTGTCTGTCTGTCTGTCTGTCTCGTTTCCTTTGTATTTTCTGTTCTCTTATTTCATCTAGTTTTATTCCTTCTCTTTCTCTCTATCTTTATCTTTGTCTCTTATCTTCTGTAGTTTATCTCTTTATCATTCTTTCTTTAGTATTATTCTTGTGATGTTTTTATTGCCATTCTCTCTGTCTCCATCAGTCAGGAAACTCTCTCTCTCTCTCTCTCTCTCGATGAACATATCCATAAACATCTTTCTCCTTCCCTCCCCTCACCTTCCCTACCTCCCTCCCCTCCCCTCACCTTCCCTACCTCCCTCCCCTCCCCTCACCTTCCCTACCTCCCTCCCCCTCCCTCACCTTCCTCTCACCTTCCTCTTCCCCCTCCCTCTCCCTCTCCATCCTAGGTTTTAGTAGGTTTCTTATCAAAAGTTCTCGAGTGAGTGGAGTTTATCAAAGGTTTCCATGAGGCAGAGAATACAGTTATATCTATGACGTAACCAGCGAGGGTGGCAAGCAGATGAGCCAAATGGGTGGTATGATGGGTGGCATGGTGGGTGGCATGGTGGGTGGTGGTGGTGGGTGGCATGGAGGGTGGCATGGAGGGTGGTATGATGGGTGGCATGGTGGTGGCGAGGAGGGTGATGATGAGGTGGCTAGCAAAGTGACAACTAGAATGAGTAAACACACACACACACACAGACAAACACACACACACACACAGACAAACACACACACACACAGACAAACACACACACACACAGACAAACACACACACACACAGACAAACACACACACACACAAATCATCCAATAACTCAACAAAATCTCACTTCACAGTTCTCATTAAAACAAAAAAACAAAACAAAAACAAAAAAAGGTAAATTAAGCTTCGATTTCTGGAACCAAACCTTTCATCTCAAAACTTATTAAGCTGAGGATTTATTTGATACGAATAAACTCTTCTCAAACTTTTTCCCACCAAGGGGGTCAATTAGTCTTCATTTAAATGCCTTTCTTCCTCTCTCCTACCCCATCCTCTCGCCTCCCCTCCCTCTCTACCTTCCCCTCCTCCTCCCTACCCCCCTCCCTACCCCTCCCTCACACACCCCCGCCGAGAGGAAGTGGATTAAACAATAAAATTAGAACTTTTAAAATATACAGTTTAGTTATTTACTCCAGCCGTCACGAGTTTGCCATTCCTGGAAAGTGGGGGATATTTTTTTTTTCCTTTGGTAGAAGATCAGGAGTTAGTGTTGGAGAAGGTGATAGTGTTGGAGAGGGTGATAGTGTTGGGGAGGGTGATAGTGTTGGAGAGGGTGATAGTGTTGGAGAGGGTGATAGTGTTGGAGAGGGTGATAGTGTTGGAGAGGTGATAGTGTGTGGAGAGGTGATAGTGTTGGAGAGGGTGATAGTGTTGGAGAGGGTGATAGTGTTGGAGAGGGTGATAGTGTTGGAGGGGTGATAGTGTTGGAGAGGGTGATAGGTTGAGAGGGTGATAGTGTTGGAGAGGGTGATAGTGTTGGAGGGGTGATAGTGTTGGAGAGGGTGATAGTGTTGAGAGGGTGATAGTTTTGGAGATAGTGTTGGAGGGTGATAGTGTTGGAGGGTGATAGTGTTGGTGTTGGAGAGGGGTGATTGTGGATGGTGTTGGGTGATAGAGGGGTGATTGTGATGGTGGGGTGATAGTGTTGGAGAGGGTGATAGTGGTGGAGGGGTGATAGTGTTGGAGAGGGTAGTGTCTTTACATTATCCTAAAGGGTCTTCCTACGCCACCTTTTGGATGTGTTCCCAGCTGGTGGAAGAACGCTTTAACAGGTGGTGTAGGTTGAGGTGTAGGTGAAGGTGTAGGTGTGGGTGGGGGCCAACGTAATTACCTGCCAGGAGCCAAGTGTTCCCTGGCGGGCTGTTTGTAGCACCGGCAGGAGAAAAGGTTCGAGGAACACAACTTTGGTGCTGCCTGTTCTCAAGTGTACCTCAGGCAGCGTCCACTCGTTGTGACCTTCGGGACAATGTGTCGATAATGGTGCAGGTTATGTTGATATATAATGGCGCTCAAAGAACATGCAAGTGACGCGTGCATTATTTTGACCTTATGCTATAGTAAAATTCTTCTTGCCTTCAATGAAAGCAAAAACATTATGTGTATAACCTAACCTAACCTATCTGTCTACTTTGATTTTGTCTAATTATCTACTTCTAAAATTACTGAACCGAGTGTAGATAATTTGAGGTGTCATCTCAGGTGTGGGCTCGTTTCCCCCTCCTGGCAATACTCACTCCTGATTGGTCATTTAGCCTCGGCCACCTGGCGGCTTCTGGGTAAAGTCATCTTCACAATCTATCCTCATTGGTTTCATCCCCCGGGCCAAGTGAGGGAGCCAAGATTCTCTCTGGCCCTCATATATTTTCCTGTACCCTGAAAAGTCTAAATTCTCAAAGTTTCGTAAATTAATCCTCGTAAAATCTTAAAATCTCAAAGTCCCAAAATTCTCGTAAAAAAAATAAGTCTCCTCTTTCTCTCATCAAAGAAAACGTAATCACAGGAACTATCTTAAATAACTATATCTAAGGGCCCATCCGTCTCTTCCAGCCCCACTGAACTAACTCAATGGTCTAAGCACAGTGAGTTGGCTTGGGTAGTACCAGTTACTAAGACTCTCTCTCTCTCTCTCTCTCTCTCTCTCCCTTTCGTTGTAATATATGATATAAAAAATGTATTGTATAGAATTTCAAAATTAATTAATTTCTGTATTTATTGTTTTAAAAATTAATGTGTGTGTGTGTGTGTGTGTGTGTGTGTGTGTGTGTGTGTGTGTGTGTGTGTGTGTGTGTGTACAGTATCGTAAAGGTGTTTGTTGGTTTATCCTGAATAAATAAAAAAATAATTGCATCCTAAAACGAATTCACCTGATCACAAGGTTATTAATTTCAGGTCAATTACAGGTAAATTTATAACACCTCCAGGTAAACAGTAACACAAAATCATAACATTACCAAAATTCAATCAATTACAACCAGAAAATATCTCATTGGTGTTTGGGGAAACTGACAGACTCTGAGACGCAACTGACAGGTAAACAGAATTAGAGTTGAGACGTACCGAAGCACCTGTCCCCTGTCTATTACCTGTCACCTGATTACACCAGTCACACGTTTGGTTCACTACGAATCATCAGTGACCTGTGACCTTTAATAGTGTGTTACCTGGCTGGTCACGTATAAGTGGTTATTTGACGACTCAGAAGATCATTGAGCTGGGAGAGAAAGAAAGAAAGAAAGAACGTAAACACCATCACCTCTACCTTCTAATGATGTCCGCCAGGGGGAAGGGGGGGAGGGGTGTCAGGGGGAAGGGGGGGAGGGGTGTCAGGGTGAAGGGGGGGAGGGGGGTCAGTTCCATGTGAAAAATGACCAGAATTATCGACAGGATTCAGGGGAGTATAAATGTGAATCTAGGATCAAGATTCTTTCATTGGTAGATCAATATGGATGTACCGCTTGTGATTCTGGTAGAGTGTTGGAACCATTACCTCTTCTTCTTCTTCCTCCTCCTCCTGCTCCTCCTCTTCCTCCTCCTCCCATCATCCTCTTCCTCCTCCTCCTCCTCCTCCTCATTCGACGAGTTTGTCCGGGAAAATATGGTAGTTGTCTTTTTTTGGTGTTTTTTATGGAAATTGGCTTTGGGGATTTTATTGTTTGATATAACATTTGTCCTCAGTGTGTCAGATTGAAGTGTGATTAATTGTAGATGGGAAACTAACCTCTGTATTGGTTCATGGTGTTGTGTTGTGTTGTTGTGTTGTGTCGTGTTTTTTGTGTGTTGTGCTCTCTCTCTCACTACTCACATATTCCTTCACACCGTCACCATCTCGCTGCCTCCCAGGAGAACTCACGTGACTAGCCATCCAATACCTTAGCTTCTTCACCTCATTATCACCCTGATATAACCTCTCCCCCCCCCCTTGAGAAGCTGCCGTGAAGCCCCAGGTTACGTGAGGCAAAGGTGAAGCTTGATGGTGAATGAGGCAAATTACTCGTGAAGCCTTGTGGTGATTGAGACGAATGATACGTGAAGCCTCATTGGCGGTGTGAGGACGGCCATTGTCCAGTCCACCTGTGCAAGACGTGAGTCACATACCTTAGTTCGTACTGTAAACACTCGTAAGATTTTTCTCTCCTTTTAGCCACAACAGAGATAATCCTCTCTTGTACCCATATCTTGTTTTCTATACCGTAAAAAACTCTATTTAACGAACATGAATATAACGAATATTGTCCGTTATATGAAGGGAATTTTCTTTCTTTACATATAATAAACCTCGATATAAGAGATAAAAATGAATATAACAATATAATATCCCCATAAATTTTGTACCTCAATCTTGCAAAAAATTTAACCTCGAACCTAACAAAAAAATTTCACACTTGTCAGCAGGTCGACCGAGAGAATCGTGTCATCAACGTTTGTTCCAGCTACTGGTTGTAAGTCCAGTCGTGTCCTGTATACGAAGAGGGAGAAGACCAGTGTTTTGTGTAGGAGGTGTATGAGGGGGTGAGGGGGAAGTCTGGGAGGGAGGGTAGGTGGGGGGGTGAGAGGGGGAAAGTTGCAGGTATTGCTCAGGAAACAGAAGATGATGTCAAGCTTTTATAAATGTTATCTTTTGTTTATTATTATTATTATTATTATTATTATTATTATTATTAGTATTATTATTATTATTATTATTATTATTTTAAAACCCCATTGACGATGACGTGACATCTTGAGGAAAATGACTACAGTAAGATGACACTGTGTTCAAAGATTTAAGTCATCGTACTCAGAGGTTAAGTCATCGTACTCAGGGGGTTAATTCGTCGTACTCAGGGGTTAAGTCATCGTACTCAGGTCATCGTACTCAGTTAATTGTCGTACTGGGTTAAGTATCGTACTAGGGGGTTATCATAGTACTCATACTCAGTCAATCCGAGTATAGTTAGACTAAACGTAACACCTGCCGGACGAAGGAGGCGGTGACGGAGGCGTAAATACCTTTGAGAAACACTGCCCAACGTAGTGTATAACCCATATGTATAAATGAACACGCGTTGAATATGAAAGATTTCCTATCTAACTATCGTCACGTCGTTAATGTTAAAGATTCACTCATTATAGCGATAGTTAGAGGTTAGGTTAGGTTAGGTTCTGGTGGTAATTAACAAATAGTCTGACAGTCGGTCCTTATTCATCACGTAGTCATATATAAAGAGCATCTCGTTGTATAAGTGATGGTAGATTTGACTGCCATACTTGCCAAGGGTGTGTAACAGAGGGTCAGTTCATGTCCACAGTGCCAACAGTGCCTAACAGAGACGTAATCGACCTCCCAAGTGGCTAACAGACTGACTGGTGGCAAAGAGGATAAAATTAAATAAAGTACACTTAGGTAAAATAATTTATATATCTCACAGCAATAATAAAAAATAAAAGAAGTTCCCCCATACAGTAGATCCATTTTCTTTTATTGCAACAGAGAAAACGGACATAAACCGTTTCATGAATGAGTTTAAATGGACAACTTAAATAACTTTGAATGAGATTAAATGTTGTAATTAAATGACTTTGAATGAGTTTAAAAGTGTTACAGTAATAGTAAAGAGACCAACTGATTATCACTTCAATTAAATGGCTAATAATAACAATAACAACAATAGGTAAATTAGGAAGACGCACCGAGCACTGATTTTTATTTCGGCAATGTATTTTCCCGGTATTATGTTTAGTTAGGAATCGATTTCCTGCTTTGGTATTTCCCGCGCAAATGACCTATTATGAAGATATCCCCCCCCCCCTCCCTCCCCACCTCCGCCCCATTTACCAACGCTGTTAGCTGTTCAAAGACGCAAAGTGGACAGAACTTTGAAGTAGAGGGAAAATGTGGGGTAAAATAATAAAAATAACAACAAACAAACTCTTGAAAACTTTACCTAATCTTTCTTAACTTGTAAAAAGGTTAAGAATTGCTTTCGAATTTATGGTTCCTTCTTATTTGAACACCGAAAATAACACCACAATCACATACTAAACAGCGAAAATATGAATAATGTAAACTTTTTTATATTTTAAGGATTTTTATAGATTAGGTTAGGTTTTGAAAGGTTTGTTTGGTGTTGTTTTTAGTATTTTACCCCACAGTTTCCCTCTGCTTTAAAGCCCTGTCCACTTTGACCAACCATGATGAATTATCGACGAATTTCGTGTTTAGTCGAGTAATGTTTATTTCTTGAAACTATTGTATTATAATGAATCTAGTGTTGGGACCTTTTGACACAGTTATATTCACCTTATGATGTGACTTTACGACACACGAAACCCTCAAGTGACATAATAAAAGTCCCTTCTTATCATTATATGACACATGAACTTCTTCTTAAGTGTTTGGTCCTTGCGTCACACCACACTCCTCTTGTTGTGCTCTGAGCTTACGACACACCCCAGAGGCTTGGATGGCACAGTATGCTTTATGCCTCGCTGACAAGGTGACAAGGTTCCATTTTGACACATTGCTTTTGATTGTGAGTAAAGTGAATTCTGTTTAATGTGCCGTTGACTGCTACAAAAGACCCCTCCCCTCTCATCCCACTTCTTCCCTCTCCTCCCACTCCACCCACTTCTTCCTCTCCTCCCACTCCTCCCTACTCCACCCTCTTCTCCCACTTCTTCCCACTCCACCCTCTCTTCCCACTTCTTCCCTCTCCTCCCACTCCACCCACTCCTCCCACTCCACCCACTCCTCCCACTCCACCTACTCCTCCCACTCCACCCTCCTATCTAACACGTCCTTGAATTTAACGTGAATATTTACTGTCAACCTAATAACGCCTGACATTCTCAACCTAAATTTCCACCAAGATATATATTCCTTTGTGAAAATTGAAATTGGACTTTGAATTTTTTGCGGGGGTAAAGTACAGAAGTCTACTAGTACCAAAAATTACGTTCCCGGATGAAGGAACGTGGCGCAACAGCTGATGCAATACCCGACACATTTCATATCTGACAATAAGAAGAACATAAGAACATAAGAACATAAGGAGTCTGCAATAGGCCGGTTGGCCTGTGCATGGCAGCTCCTGTCGAGAGTTACTACCACTCTCTATCATCCATGAATCTATCCAGCCTCCTTTTAAAACTTTCCAGCGTTCCAGCACTTACTACAATGACATGAACACCGCTGTATTGATCTCAAATGACATGGAAATTGTACTGTCATTATGTCTCCTCTCATCCGTGTCTCTGTCTGTTTGTTTGTCTGTCTGTCTGTTTGTCTGTCTGTCTGTCTGTTTGTCTGTCTGTCTGTCTGTCTGTTTGTCTGTCTGTCTGTCTGTCTGTCTGTTTGTCTGTCTGTCTGTCTGTCTGTCTGTTTGTCTGTCTGCTCGTCTGTCTGTTTGTCTGTCTGTCTGCTCCTTTCTGTTTGTCTGTCTGTCTGTCTGTCTGCTTGTCTGTTAGTCTGTCTGTCTGTCATTGTCAATACGATAACTCCAACAAAACTGCTATTGGTTCCTCAAAGGCAAGAATTGTTGTGTGTGTGTGTGTGTGTGTGTGTGTGTGTGTGTGTGTGTGTGTGTGTGTGTGTGTGTGTGTGTGTGTGTGTGTGTGTGTGTGTGTGTGTGTGTGTGTGTGTGTGTGTGTGTGTGTGTGTGTGTGTGTGTGTGTGTGTGTGTGTGTGTGTGTGTGTGTGTGTGTGTGTGTGTGTGTGTGTGTGTGTGTGTTTGACAATAAGATCTCAAGTTACCTTAATAGTGTAGTTGTCCAGTGTGGTGCAGTGGAAGAATTTGGAACATACATACATACATACATACATACATACATACATACATACATACATACATACATAGAGAAAAGGACAAGTAAGTAGATAAGCAAATAACCAATATTTTATGATTCATTATACATTCTTTACTTACTTATTTATCATTATAAGTATTTGCTTACCTGTTGGCTTGTTTATTGTCGTTGTTTATCTACCTATTTATTTATTTATGTATTTTATATTAACCCAAAGTACTACAGGAGAAGATGCAGCTGGAGCCTTAAAGAAGATGTATTTAGTTTATGAGAAAAGTGGCCTTGTATGAGAGAGAGAGGGGGGGGAGGAAGGTGACGCTGCTAAAATAACATAATGTTTGTTTGTTTCTTCATGTGTGTTTGTGTGTGTGTGTGTGTGTGTGTGTGTGTGTGTGTGTTGTATACTTTTTTGTATTTGAAGGTAATGTATGACACTGTGAGGTTTGTGGTCTTGTATAATTACTGTGTTTAGATGTCGATATTCGTTTCCTTCTCTTCTTCTCTCTCTCTCTCTCTCTCTCTCACACACAGAACCAGCTGGACTCACAAGGAGGGAAATCCCAGAATGTAGGAGAAAATGGCTTTCTTTTCCTAAAACGTCACCTTGGCTACATCGCTGTTGGCTGGCATATCCTTGACATAGGGTAATATATTTATGTTAATCAAGGTGTTGCTATTGTGTGACTTGTTTCCTGATGAGTATTATCCAGGTTAATGAGTGTTAGTTTAATACACCTGAGGTCTGTCTGTCTGTGTGTCTGTCTATTCAATTATACTGTGGTTACTGTTATATATCTACAGACAGACAGACAGACAGATAGATAGATAGATAGATAGATAGATAGATAGATAGATAGATAGATAGATAGATAAATAGATAGATAGATACGTGGAGTACTTGGGTGTACATCAGAGAATGGTGTTATGAGGTTAGCCAGTGTTAAGTTCCCTTGGTCTCTCATCTTCCCCTGGCCATACATACTATTAATTATCTCAAGGTGGTGGTGGTTGTTTTGGTTGTGGTGGTGGTGGTGGTGGTGGTGGTTGTTCTGGTTGTGGTGGTGGTGGTGGTGGTGGTTGTTCTGGTTGTAGTAGTGGTGGTGGTGGTGGTGGTGGTGGTGGTGGTGGTGGTGGTGGTGGTATGTTCTGGTTGTAGTGGTGGCAAGTGTTGTTGGTAGGTTGTTCTGGTTGTGGTAGTGGTGGTGGTGGTGGTGGTGGTGGTGGTTGCTGTGGTGGTAGTGGTTGTTGTTGTTTTGGTGATGATGGTAGTAGTTATTGCTTTGGTAATAGTGGTTGTTGTTGTGGTGGTGGTGGCGGGTGGTGGGGGGGGTAAGACAGTGTTAACCCTCTCTGTGGTTTCAGAATACCACACACGATCATCTTGTGTAAGTTCTCATCACCACACACTACATAGCACCTCATTTTAGGTTAAGGTTACTCTGAGCGTGTCGCCGTCACCTGGCATCTTCGTGGTGTACATTAATTTAACCTTTTTCTATTTTGTAATTCTTGCTATTCTTATTTTTTCGCCCCTTAGGCCCCGTTGTGGGTCGATGACTTGTGCACGGGTGGGTTTTCTCCCGTAAAAAACAAAAAAACAAAACAAAAACCTGCCTTTACCTGACTCATGTTCCTACACACACACACACACTCTCTCTCTCTCTCTCTCCTCACGTGTCAACACCGCACCAAGTATAGTGTCGAGACCCAAATATAGACGCTGTTTTGTCTAAGAGATGCGGCGGTCACCCACTGTGCGTGTGTGTGTGTGTGTGTGTGTCTGTGTCTGAGGTGGTCATGTCGTGTTTTGTAACAGAGAAAGAAAGAGAAAGCATAAAAAAAATTATTAATCCTCAAGAGACGAGACAAACACTGGGCGGAAGAAGATATCTTCTTCTTGAACTCTCGCATAAATGACCACATGTTAAAAGTATAAATAATATTAAGTAATTCGTATGTCATTCTTCTTACCACTACACTTATAATCTTAAGTAGTAATGAACGAGTGAATGGGGTCATAACCTTTTTTTTTTTAATTGACATCATTGTAGTTGTGAGTTTTTTTTTATGTATTTCCTGTTTGCTTTATCCGGTAGGTTACTGCACGTGTCATAGTGCTTGTTTCCTGTATACTCTACTGGATTTGTTGATTCATTTATTTGTTATTGTTGTTGTTAGTATTATTAATCATTTATTTTCTTTATTTTCAATTTTTTCTATTATTTGATCATTACGGATTTTGTTATTAATTTGATCATTACCAACGAGCCAACGACAAGGAAGAGTCGCGGTATAATATTGGAACTCTTTTGGAACACTATTTCGGTGCTTTAACTTACGTCAATCAATCAGCTCCAGTTATGAGGAGAATTTAATATACAAGAACGTGTTGTCCATTGGGAGGTGAGTGGGAGAGGGAGAGGGAGGAGGGTGAGGGGTGGGGAGGGGTGGGTGAGGGGTGAGGGGTGGGTGGAGGGGTGGGGTGAGGGTGAGTGGGTGGGTGAGGGGTGAGAGGGGTGGGGTGAGGGGTGGGAGGGGTGGGTGGGAGGTGGGTGAGGGTGAGAGGGGTGGGGTGAGGGGGTGGGTAGGGGTGGAGGGGTGGGTGGAGGGGTGAGAGGGGTGGGTGAGGGTGGGGAGGGGTGGGGTGAGGGTGAGAGGGTGGGGTGAGGTGAAGGGGTGAGGGAGGTGGGTAAAGAAGGAATTCAACCCTCAAGGGATTTTCATCAAGATGGTAATGGCGTTGTATGAGGAAGGAAAAAACATCTCTTTATAATGAGGGTGGAGAGAGATCTGGGAATGTGAGGTCCTCCCCTAGACACGTGTCATGGACTCTCCCTAGGCAGGTTATAGTGTTTGTGTGTGTGTGTGTGTGTGTGTGTGTGTGTGTGTGTGTGTGTGTGTGGGGTCTGTCTCCAGCAAAAGTAACCTATGAAATAGATCTCTGTCCACTTTCACTTCTAGCGTGGGTCTAGGAGCACTACCAAGCCATTGGCAACCCACATCGCATTACGACCCACGTCAACACAACCCACGTCAAAAACAACCCACGTCAACACAATCCACGTCAACATAACCCACATCAACACTACCCACGTCAACACGAACCCACGTCACACAACCCACGTCAACACAACCCACGTCAACATAACCCGCGTCAACACAACCCGCGTCTACAATAACCCACGTCAACGTAACCTACATCAACACTACCCACGTCAACACAACCCACGTCACACAACCCGCGTCAACACAACCCGCGTCAACATAACCTGCGTCAACACAACCTGCGTCTACACAACCTGCGTCAACGTAACCCACATCAATACTCACCACGTCAACACAAACTCCACGTCGCACAACCCGCGCCAACCCGCGTCAATGACAACCCACATCAACACACAACCCGCGTCACCAACCCGCGTCAACACAACCCACATCAACACAACCCGCGTCAACACAACCCGCATCAACACAAACCACGTCAACACAACCCACATCAACACAACCCACATCAACACAACCCACATCAACACAACCCACATCAACACAAACCACATCAACACAACCCACATCAACACAACCCACATAAATCATAGGTCATACAGCTAACCCTATTACTAACCATCTCAAAATTAAAAAAAAAATCACACAATTCAAATATTATTTATTCCCTTTCGAGTTCCATTTCTTCAATAGATTTTTTCCCCTTGTGGTATTTAGATATATTTCAATAATTTAACATAGAAATATATCCACGAATGTATAAGCTAACATAACCTAATTTTACTCATTAAGATAACTTGTATAATCTTTCTTCATCTCTATTTACGTAAGAAAGTTCAGGGAATTGGTTCACTGAGCAAATTGTTTTAGTGTGGTGAAGTAGGTTCTTGTGTGCGTGTGTTCTACGCTAGCATCTTCTGGGAATGTTTAAGGGAGTTCATCTTCATCAATGCCTTGTGTAAGTAATGTACCCTAGTGTATTTTCCTAGTATAGTGTCAACGTCCTTTTGAGAGAGAGAGAGGGCGTATATTTTACCATAGTTTAGGAATTAATAGTCCCGTTTTCTTTCTATGGTTGCACGGAAGAGGAAGGAAGCACTCAAAAATTATTATTCTTTGTTTTAAGTATTTCCGTAATGTCTCTCTCTCTGTTCTTGTAATAAATAAGTGTTCAGACATTTCTTCTTCCGTTTTTCTTTTCATATCTTGTGATTCGTGTCATAACCGCTCCAAACAAATGTCTCGTGTTATTGTTTTCCTCTTATTTTTTTACGGTAATTACAGTAATGGTGTCTAATCCTTAATGGAGCCTCATCTTAAATGGATCCTAGTTGTAAATGGAGTCTATTACTTGAGGGAGCCTATTACTTGAGGGAGCCTATTTCTTAATGAAGCCTAGTAATAATGGAACAAGGCCTTAATGAAAGCTAGGGATAACATAAAGATTAGACACCCAGCTTATTGCACCTAAAAATTAATTACCCAAATGTTAACCTAACCCAATCCCCAGATAGCATTAGTTTAATCATCAGGTAAAATAAACTAGCGGTGTTTATCTTCAGCTGTTACGAAACTAATCCTGGTAGACCCCAATTCTAATAGGCCCCAGTCTTAATAGGCCCCAGTCTTAATAGGCCTCAGTCTTAATAGGCCCCAGTCTTAATAGGCCCCAGTCTTAATAGGCCCCAGTCTTAATAGGCCCCAGTCTTAATAGGCCCCAGTCTTACTAGGCCCCCTAACTCAGCCTAACCAACTCATAAGGATGAGGGCTTCTTTCTAATAGACCTTAAAACTATGATTATCTTAGAGCAAATATTTATAATGCCTTTTCTTTTAAATTCAGTAAACTTTTGAACTGCCTTTTTACAGGATAATTTTACTTATCTAATCCACAGAAAAAAAAAGTTTCCTTGAAGCCTGTTGTGTATATGAACCATTGCATCTTGAGGGAACATTGCAACATGGTAGAAGTATAGCACTAGGATAAGTAGGTGTTGCAATATGGACCTAATCCGAATTATTCCAGGTAATATTGTAATTTTTTTTATTCTGGACTCTTGGGAAGGAATATGTTAAAGAGAGTAGAGTCTATATGAAGTTTGATGCTGCTGGTGATGTTCTGTAAAATAAATCGTTGGTTATGTGTATTATGTCGTCACTTGGCAACTGTGTCCGAGGCGTCAACAGCTGAGGAGGAGGAGGATGAAGGAAGGTCGTGGGGTGTGTGTGTGAGTGTGTGGGCCGGGTGGGTTGGTGTGACCGGTCGGTGTACAGTCTTGAATCCGTCAGTGTGTGTTGCACTCTTGTGGTGAGTGGTAGGCTGTTGCTCCCGCACCCGCCACTGTTCTCCTTCACCACTCTTAAGTGTGTGAGCTTTGAGTAAGTGTTAATGGCTGTTGCTACTACTATAATCATTCTCACTGGCTGTTGTTGTGTGAGTTTGTGTAATAGACGTTATCAAAGTTATTTATTAGAAATATCTCAGTTTTACAGATTCTAATTTACTAGATTTAGTTAAGAGTTGAATTAAATACCCGATTGTTTTTTTTTCATAATTAGACGTTAAAACAAGCTGTTGGCAATTTATTAATTTTCACGGAGCGCTGAGTTGACTTGAACTGACGAGCTCACGATAGGTCAGGTCCTTATACGGTATAAGTTATACCAGTTGGTCAGTGGAAGGTGTCAGAGGCTGGTGTTGGTTATGTCAGTGTTACCAAGTTCTACAGAGGTCAGCGGGACAGGGGTGTAGCCAGAATAGCCTGAAGGGTCAGTAGTGGAGATTATATAATAGTTTTTTTCACAGAATTTCGTATTTTGCAGCGCATGAGCTGTATACAGTGGTGTAACAGTGGGAAATTTGCCGATCTGTGTGTGTGTGTTATGTCGCAGTCCTTACGTTTGCATCAATCTCTCTTTCTCTTTAAAATTTCTGAACCCCACGTTACATAGCAGTGAGAGAAGAGTTAAAGTAACAGATAGAAAGCAATATCGACAAACTTTCTTAATGTTTATTTTTATTTCGTGTTATCGCCGCTAAAGGTACAAAAAACATCGTGTTAACTGAAATATTAAATGCGTTATCACCTACCCACAACTCTCTCTCTTCTCGTTCATTGCTTATCAACATCACGTGTTTTGTACCGTGTGTTCCTGTGTGGCGCCGCTGCTCACACCTGTAGGGTCACCGCCGGCAGCCCGTGGATACACAACCCGTCCTGGAGACAAGTGTACCATGCTGAAATGCTGCCGTGAACACGACCACTGAGCTATTTTTTTATTATAAAAAGAAGACGATAAAAAGTAAACAAACCTGACTTAACATTATCAACACTAACTTGAAACTTTTTATACCAAATTTAATTAACTGATCCTTCCCGATCGCCCAAGCGGCTAACGAGCCGATCAGTGGTGAAGAGGATAAAACTAAAGTAAATCTAACTTTATGAAGCGTAACTTAACTTAAACTTGAAAGATTTTGCCATATAGAACCTAATCTTATTCAACCTTACCTGAACTTTACAGAAATATTCATATTACCTCATCGTGGGTAATAGAGACAGTAACGTTAGCATTACTAGACAAAGAGAAATGCCTGGCGATGTTGATCGCTCGTGCTGGCGCATTGCAATTATTATATGGTGTACCACATCCATTGTGCTCCCTTCATTGCGCCATTCAGTACGTGTTTTGAATGCCATTATGTTGTGGCGTTTAATTTACACTGTCGTCTCTTGTCACTTGGGAACATAGACACGTGTTTGGCGCCATTGGAACGCAAGTATTCCTCCGCTCCACAATAAACAGAATACTGATTAATGATTTCATGTGAGGTTGGACTTACGAACGGACCGAAGAAAAACAATCCCATGTCTCCATCAAAACACGTTAAGGACACGATTAAATGAAAATTCTTGACATATATAGCGATTACTCCCCTCACCTGAAGCATATGTGTGAGGAATACTGTGTTACTGCTATTACTATTGTTATCTGTGGCTGGTGTGGTTGTTGTTGTTTGAAGTAGCCATGAACAAGGTGAGGCAGGCGAGGTAACTAAGGGAAGCCAAGTCAGGTGAGCTTCAGATTGACGTCATTGCCACAGGTATTTCCATCAGAAGATTAAGGCCGTTTTCTCTATAGTTTATTTTTGTGTATTTTATTTAACTCTCTCTCTCTCTCTCTCTCTCTCTCTCTCTCTCTCTCTCTCTCTCTCTCTCTCTCTGTCTGGGGGGGGGCATTTTTATGGTAGGAAATATTTGGCGAGAGACGGTCGGACAATCAAACGCTGAGATGACGTAACCAAGTGATCATTGTTGACGTTGTATATGTGTTTATCTTATGTGTACGTACAGTTGTGTGTGTATCTTTACGTACAGGTGGTTGTTTATCTTTACGTACATGTGTTTGTGTATCTTTACGTACAGGTTTGTGTCTTTACGTACAGCTGTGTGTGTTTGCGTGTCTTTACGTACAGTTGTGTGTGTGTGTGTGTGTGTGTGTACAGGTGCATATGTACGTATATAATATGTTCGTACTGTTGTGTGTGTATCTGTATCATTAGACACGGGAGTTGTGCCAGACTTGTGGAAACAGGCAAATGTAGTACCCATATTCAAGAAGGGAGACAGAGCATCAGCGTCAAATTACCGGCCGATCAGTTTGACGTCAGTAGTGGGGAAATTTCTTGAATCAATTATAGCAGATAGCATCCGATCTCATTTAGAGAAAAGCAAATTAATCTACGACTCTCAACATGGGTTTAAAAAGGGAAAATCTTGTCTAACAAATCTGCTGACGTTTTTTAGGAAAGTCTTCGAGGTAGTAGATAATGACGAAAATTACGATGTTATTTACTAAGACTTTGGCAAAGCGTTTGACAGAGTACCGCATCAGTGGCTTCTGAGAAAAGTTAAGGCTCATGGTATCGAGGGGGAAGTTTTGAATTGGATAAAATCATGGCTCACCGATAGAACACAGAGGGTCAGCGTAGATGGTGTTAAATCTGAGTGGGGTTGTGTAACCAGTGGGGTTCCCCATGGGTCAGTACTGGGCCCACTCTTGTTCATAATCTACATAAACGATCTAGATACTGGGATCAGCAGTGATATAAGCAAGTTTGCGGATGATACCAAAATAGGGCGGCAGATTAATTCATGGCAGGATGCAAATGCACTACAGGAGAATTTAAATAAACTGCAGGAGTGGTCAGAAAAATGACAATTGAAATTCAACACCAGCAAGTGCAGCGTACTTAATATTGGAAGAACAAACACTGTCAATGATTACAGCCTTAACAACATCAACCTAGAGAAGTCGACTTGTGAAAGAGACTTAGGGGTACTTGTAAGCCCGGACCTACGACCTAGAAAACAGTGCGTTAATGTTTGAAATAAGGCAAACAGAGTATTTGGTTTATGTCTAGAAATGTAAGTAATAAGAGTGCAGAGGTCTTATTGCAACTATATCTTGCGCTAGTCAGGCCGCACCTCGATTGTGCGGCTCAGTTCTGGTGCCCCTATTATAGAATGGATATCAATTCACTGGAGTCGGTGCAGCGAAGAATGACGAAAATGATTCCGGGACTTAGAAACCTTCCATATCAAGATAGGTTAAAGAAACTAAACTTGCATTCCCTAGAAAGACGAAGAGTGCGGGGAGATATGATAGAAGTATTTAAGTGGGTGAAAGGAATCAATAAAGGAGATATAGATAAAGTTCTTATAATATCCGAGCAGGACAGGACTCGGAGCAACGGATTTAAGTTGGATAAGTTTAGGTTTAGGAGGGAGATAGGAAGAAACTGGTTCACAAATAGGGTGGTGGACGAGTGGAACAAGCTTAGCAACTTTGTAGTAAGTGCTGAAACGCTGGAAAGTTTTAAGAGGAGGCTAGATAGATTCATGGATGATAGAGAGTGGTAGTAACTCTCGACAGGAGCTGCCATGCACAGGCCAACCGGCCTATTGCAGACTCCTTATGTTCTTATGTATAGGTATGTAGGAGCGAACTCGTAACAATGGTTTTATATTAGACAAATTTAGATTTAGGCGCGAAATAGGTAAACATTGGTTTGGAAATAGAGTAGTGGACGAGTGGAACAAGTTACCAAACATCATCATTAACTCGAATACGCTGGGTAGTTTCAAACATAGGTTGGACGGATATATGAGCGATAAGGGGTTGGGTGTAAATGGGACTGTCCTGTATGGGCCAAGAGGCCCGCTGCAGTTTCCTCCATTCGTATGTTCTTATGTTATGCTCGCGAGTGGTTTATATAGGTGTGTATGGGTATATGGATGAGTGTATGCATGAGTATGTAGAAGTATACACGAGTGTATGAGAGAGTATGTATGTCAGAGATCAAGGTGAAGACGTGAACTCCGCCATACACAACCTTCATCAACATCCATAACGTCATGGACAAGGTCACGTAGCTGATACAGTGCCGTGTGTGTACTGTAGGTTCTTGTAACTATGAGAGAGCTGCTATCGATATGAACTGACACAGAATGGTATAGTAATTGTATGTATGTTACATGGTGGGAGAATGGGTGAGAGAAAGAGATTGAGTGAGAGAGAGAGAGAGAGAGAGAGAGAGAGAGAGAGAGAGAGAGAGAGAGAGAGCAATCAAAAACACTTCCTGTAAAAGAATAATATGCCATTGTTTTATTCTTACCTTTGTGTTGTAATTTATATCATTTATTTTGAATGACCTAATTTTAAACGTTAATTACAGTAAGGTGTTGTGAAGGTAATTGTTGTGTTATTAGGAACTTTCTCTGTGTAATTTACCTGTAAATTATCTGTTATTACTATTGTTGTTATTATTATTATCATTATTCTTGCTGTATTATTATTATTATTATTATTATTATTATTATTATCTTGCGTTTCTAGCTCTTAACCAGTCAATTAACCTCACTTTTAACTTAATAATAAGCTTTAAAATATAGGAAAAGATGATTGAATATAGAAAACCTAACCTAACCAGCACTCAGTCTCTCATATTTGATAACAAGGTGTGGTATAGGGAGAAATCATTATATATATATATATAATGATTTTTAAATTTGTTGTTGTTGATATTTTAGGATAAATAAATCACTAACTACATAAATCACGTAATTTTTAGCCTACAGTTATCTTCTAATTTATTAAATCAAGATAAATTTAATGAAGTGAAAACTTAACCTCATCTGACACCCAAACTCACTTAAGTATTGTAGTTTAACTTATGATTATTGATGGTTCAACAAGGGGTTAGGTTAGGTTAGCAATCGGGTGTTTAATTAGCAGGTAAAATAAGGTGGGGTGCCTAATCATCCAAACACCTTTACCTGTACCCGGGATAATTTGGCACCCAGTAAGGACGGGGAAATCCCTAATCTTTAAACCTACTCAGCAGTCACTAAAGGTTACTCGGGTTGACCTAGTTACTGGGCACGGTAGACATCATCGTAAACACAGCCTAGTTATTGCCTATGTCGGGGCAGAGCTGTGTGTTCCTCCTTAATGATGTCGGATATAACCTGAAGACTACTCTCCTCCGTCTCCTTATTCCACTTCATAATTAACCACCCTAATACTAACCTAATCTAACCACATCCCAAGTTTGGTTAGGGTCCCGTCTTTCTTTGGTTGGTTTACATAGCTACCAATTCCCCGGAAGGACGGACGCACCGAGAGAATGTGTCTTTGTGTCTCCTTACTCCCTGGATGATGGGGGAACTATACAGGGTAATCGTGGTTTATTTTTAAGGGGTGATTCTGCGTAGTTTAGGTCAACGTCAGGTAGTTATGTTGGGATGCATGTGCGTGTAGAGGGGGGGGGGCGTGTAGGGCGTTGTTCGTGCCGCTGTACTTCTGCTGTTAATTACAAAGACCCAATTCTGTCATTAGTGTCGACTTTCACTTCTGCAAATTCTTCCTTGAAGTTGATTCGTGATTTGCAAAGTTTGTTTTTTTGTTGTTCACCTGAGATATTGACGAAGCAATGGGTGGTGTAAAACTGTGGTTTATTTTACGCTTGAGTGATCCCAGGTGCGAGTGTATTTAGATCACCTGAAGGATGGGCACCCTAACCTATTTCACGTGATGATTGAACACCCTAACCTAACCTATACAGGGCCCGAGAATATTCAGATGAGAGGTCTTATTACGGCGTACATTGTGGCTAATTGACCATACTGTGAGAGTTACCTGTACGTGTCGAGTGAAATGGCCCCTGGAAATAATTATTGGATTGTTGAGTTCATTCCTAACCAGTTCACTAAGACGCGGCTAACAAGCTTAAGTTGCATCACCTGATTATCTCATTTCACTCGGAGTTTAAACAAACCTAACCTAACCTCTACTATCCTAACCTAACCCAAATTGTACTTTTTATGACCTTGTTGTCCCCAGGTCACTAAGTCATTATCGAACCACAATATCATTACACTCGGACACACTCACATCACCCCCACCCCCTCCCCACACCTGTACTGTTGGCAAGATGTAACTAGGTCAGTGAAAGCATTCCTCTACCTGCTGGGTAATATTAGCTGTTTCTGACCCTTCTTACCTGGGCACACCTGGGTATCACTGGCATCATCATCGTCATCATCATCATCATCATCATCATCATCATCATCATAATAATAATAATAATAATAATAATGATCAAATATAATTACAGTAATAATATATGAAATTAACCTAACCTTCATGTGACTCCCGTTGATTAGGTTAGGTTAAGTTAGATCGGTAATAACACCTGGTTAATTACTCTCAATATTAACTAGAATCATGACCAAATTCTTCATATTTTTTGGTTGTGTTTTGGTTAATATATTGAGTCACTCTGTTTACCTGTTGACGAGGACCTACCTGAAGTATACCTGTGGGGGAATTGATCTTACCTGAGCTCTGTTTACTTCTTCAGTGATTAAGGTGTCTGAGTGTATCTTCGTCTTTATCTTATTCTTCTTTCTTCTTGGTGTTTGTTTTCTTAGTCTTCATTGTATTTTTTTTTATTTCCTGTTTTTTTTTCTTTAGTTTTCTTCTTTTCTTCTACACACACACACAGAGTAAATCACGTGTTTTTGTGAAGTAGGTGAATCCCGGGTTTAGCTTAATAATAAAACACACTCGCTTACACTCGCTAACACACCCATAACACTCGCTTACACTCGCTAACACACCCATAACACTCGCTTACACTCGCTAACACACCCATAACACTCGCTAACACACCCATAACACTCGCTTACACTCGCTAACACACCCTTAACACTCGCTTACACTCGCTAACACACCCATAACACTCGCTTACACTCGCTAACACACCTGGTGATATAAACAATGATGCAACACCTTCCACTGACAATGCTAGGCGGTGGTGTTGCTGTTATTGCAAATCTCCGTAAGGTGTGTTGCAGAAGCTTATGGTAACTGTAACAAGAAAAAAGAAATATTCCGTCAATTGCCACCCAACAGATACAAATAATAATGTTTCTTGGTCATAACTTTATGGGGGTTACGTGACAGACAGACAGAATGTTACTACCACACCTAAATTAATCCAGTCATAAATCTGACATAACAAACGTAATCAAAAACAATTCTAACCTTACCTAATTTAGTTTAGAGATAGTTCAGGTTTTTTTTATCATTATCGTCCTTGGATTAAACAAAATAATGACAGTGATGTTCGTGTTAATATTGCAACATTGTACACGTCTGTTGGTTGACGAGAAGGGGGGGGGTGGGGGAGGGGCTCATCTCCAAGGCTACCATCTTTCACCATCATTATTGTACTGGCTGCGAGGGAAGAATTCGTTATATCTTACTCCTGTACGAATTATTATCATATTTCAAGATCGGAGAAGTATATTAGCGTCCTACTACATGAAATATTGTCTTTGTTTTAGGGTTGAGTTGAGTTTTATTTTACGTATAAGAGTCAAGAGCAGTTGGTAGCCCTGGTAGAATGTTACTACCACCCAACTCGGTAACGTCGATTTTAGAAAGAATATAGAAGCAATATTGAAATAAATCTTGAATTAATTATTATCTTAAAAGTCATTGAAGGTTTTGAAGTGAATTGAACGAAGGAATTAACAGAGAAACTGAGGGAGAAGTGACAGCGATCAACCAGTTTAACTCGTGAAGGACCCGGCATTTAAGGTAACAGACTGGTTAATTAAGGTAAATATTATTCATTTCAAGGACTATACAGTGAAAGTAGATGGTGGTGATACTAGGTGGTAACGATAGTGATAATAAAAGTAATTTGGTGATAGTATTAATGGTAGTGATAGCGACAAACAGAGAGATTCCCACCATGACGTGTCCTGATAAGGGTTACAATCACAGCCACGTTATCAACACTGCAATAATCCCTATCACAAAATTAAGACACCTGAATCACCTCTAACTTAACACCTGAACCTAACCTAACCTTGAAACTAACATAACCTAATAATCTCTCTAATATAAAAAAACCAGTACTGAAATAAATATCAACATTCAATAAATAAACACTTCGATATATTTTTTTTTCACCGATAATAAGAAGTTGGAGAGAAAGAGAGAAATAAACAGGTAAATAGTTAGATAAGACCGCCACGTGAAGCTATACTTAAGACACTTTGGTGGATGGTTCGACCTTAGTGTTGACTCAGCAGTTTGTTGCAAGGTAGTGCTGATGTATGTGTGTGTGTGTGTGTGTGTGTGTGTGTGTGTGTGTGTGTGTGTATCAAGTCTTAGGAGGAATATTTACTAAAATGTGTTATAACGTGACCTGAATAACTAACTCCTGCTGTAAACACAAGAGTGGCACTAAATAGCGTCACGTCTTCTCTCGTAACGACACACCCACACAGAAGGTTATAACACGATCCCTCATTCATAAAACAGATAAGATAATCGCTAAATCCTTTCTCACGGTCACAGGACTTTATGGTGTCAATATTCTTCCATCTATACATTTTCGTTGTTGTTACTAGATTCTCTTTTGTTTGGTGTCACATTTTATCATTATGATCCCTTGGTATTTTGTAAACAAGACTCATGGATTATATTGTGTTTGATTCAGTCTGCAAACAACCAACCATCTTCGTCTGGCCAGCGTGTCTCACAATGGTTGTCAAGCATCAGTAATTACACAGGTTTTTTATGTTTACCCCAAGTCTCTAGGGAAGGGTGTTTGGAATATGGCCCATGGGAGATAATTTGGAGTATGACCATGGGAGACAAGTACTTGGGTCAAGGAGAGGATAGAGGGAAGTTGGGTAAGTTAGGTTAGCGTTAGGGTGTTTCATCATCAGGTGTGAAATAAGCTGGGGTGTCTGATCTTCATGTAAATCATTTGGAAATATTTATAGAACGAAATATCTACTCTTTAATATATATATATAAAGAACATAAGAACATAAGGAGTCTGCAATAGGCTGGTTGGCCTGTGCATTGCAGCCCCTGTCGAGAGTTACTACCACTCTCTATCATCCATGAATCTATCCAGCCTCCTTTTGAAACTTTCCAGCGTTCCAGCACTTACTACAAAGTTGCTAAGCTTGTTCCACTCGTCCACCACCCTATTTGTAAACCAGTTCCTTCCTATCTCCCTCCCTATATATATATATATATATATATATATATATATATATATATATATATATATATATATATATATATATATATATATATATATATATATATATATATATGTGTGTGTGTGTGTGTGTGTGTGTGTTATTATTTATATCTTATGGGTGGATAATATTCATCTTGAGACAACCTGCCAGTGGCGTGTTAAAGTACAAGGTCTTAGTTACAATAGTTAACAAGGCAGAAGGACGGGGAGGCTCGGGGCTAATGTATATTCTTGAGGAGATACGAACCTAAGTATACTTTTTTTAGTTTCTTTTCAATTCTAATCAAATATTTTCGTGTTTTTTTATTCCTGTGTTACGTAATTTGTTATTTCTATTTTGTTATTATTTACCTTCTTTGATATTGAGATAAATATTAAAACCCGATAATAGTAAGTAATAGTAGGATTAAACTGTTGGCGTTTAACTCTGTTGCAAAACAAAATGGGACTGGAGGAAAATATAGAAACTTTGATTAAATTATCAAGTTATTAAAATGTCTAATTTGTTAGTCTGGTGTTAAGATGTGATTATTTCCACACCTTGAGTTTACTTCCTGCTAATGATATCTGGCTACGTGGGAGATTAGATTTTGCTGTGGTTTAAAGTATCATCATCATCATCATCATCACCATCATCATCATCACCATCATCATCATCATCATCATCATCATCATCATCATCATCATCACCACCATCATCGTCATCACCATCATCATCATCATCATCATCATCATCATCATCATCATCATCATCATCACCATCATCATCACTCATCATCTTCATCATCATCATCATCATCACCACCATCATCACCATCATCATCATCACCGTCATCATCACCATCATCATCATCATCACCATCATCATCATCATCATCATCACCATCATCATCATCATCATCATCATCATCATCACCATCATCATCATCATCACCACCATCAATCATCATCATCATCACCATCATCATCATCATCACCATCATCATCATCATCATCATCATCACCACCACCATCATCATCATCATCATCATCATCATCATCCATCATCATCACCATCATCACCATCATCATCATCATCATCACCACCATCATCATCATCACCATCATCACCATCATCACCATCACCATCATCATCATCACCATCACCATCATCACCATCATCATCATCATCATCATCATCAGCTAATTTACACCTCACTCAGTAAAACACAACAACAATAAAATCTCCTCTGGCAGTAAACGTGTTCTGTCTTTTTTACATCTTGGCGCTGAGAATTGCCCAGTGAGCGAGCCTCCAGTTCTCACCTCAATAAATAAACACACATAAGGTTAGATATATTATTCAGCATCCTGTAGGAGTTTAAAGGAAGGATTATGATAATGGTAGGAGTTGAGTAATTAGTTCTGTGGCGTATAAATGCAAGTACAGCTACGGACAAGATTCACTGGGTGTTTTAGCAATATCTGGCATCTACTTGGTGTGTGTGTGTGTGTGTGTGTGTGTGTGTGTGTTTGTTTGTTTGTTTTATGTCTAATGCTGTTTTATTTTGTCTGAACCACACGTTGTAATATTAATTTCTCATACATCTAATATCCCATAGCTTTTTATCTAACTTAACTCTAATCTACCCTAACTTAATCTAACCTGCCAAGTGTCCAGGGAATTATATTCACAACTGTACCTGTATATCTCTCCTAGCCAAAGTTTTAATCAAAGGTTACCTGTTGTTGTAAGTTTTTTTGCATATATTAAAAGACAGGTGGAGTGTATAGTCCTTGGCTCAGCGCCCAGGTAAAGGTATGATGGCATCTTTCGTGAAGCTGTAGGAACTATGACGTCAATGGATCTATGACGTCAATGGATCTATGACGTCAATGGATCTATGATGTCAATGGATCTATGACGTCAATGGATCTATGACGTCAATGGATCTATGACGTCAATGGATCTATGACGTCAATGGATCTATGACGTCAATGGATCTATGACGTCAATGGATCTATGACGTCAATGGATCTATGACGTCAATGGATCTATGACGTCAATGGATCTATGACGTCAATGGAACTATGACGTCAATGGATCTATGACGTCAATGGATCTATGACGTCAATACAAATTACATTATTAAAAAAAATAGTAATTTAATTCCATCTTCACTAAGACATAAAAAAAGGGTATTGGGATTCATGGACAGTGGTTGATTTAGTAGGTAAGGTAATGCAAGGTTAAAGATGAGGGGGCTTACCTGGGATTACCTGTCGTTTCCTGATGACCTTGGACAGAGTAGTTCGTGTGTGTGTGTGACGGGGAGGTAGGTGTTGCTGAGGGATTACCTGTCGTTTCCAGATGACCTTGGACAGATTAGTTCGTGTGTGTGTGTGTAGGTGTTGCTGAGTCGCCTTTTGTGGTGTAATAATCTTCATCTTATTTGCATATCAACTCGCCATTTTAGGGTTGTTACGGGGAGGTGTTAGCCTCTTCTCTCTGGCTCCTCCTCCTCCTCTTATTACCCTTCCTTCTCCTCCCTATGCTGGCTCCTCCTCCTCCTTTACACAACCCTCGCGTGACTCCGTCAATTTTCAATGAATAAATTAAGGGGAACGCAAAGTGTTGGTACGTACTCTCTCTCTCTCTCTCTCTCTCTCTCTCTCTCTCTCTCTCTCTCTCTCTCTCGGGTTGAATGCCACTCTTAAGTAGTAAGATTAACCTAACCAAGGTTACTGTAATACGGGGTTAAGACCAGCTCCTACCAGACCACAACAGCCCCATGACGTCAGGGAAGTCCCCAGAATGCGTCATCTGGGTGGCTACCTCTGATGTCAGGGCGGTACTCATGACATAGTCGTGTTCGTGGATACTGGCATAACATCGTCTGGGGGTGAGAAAGATGACTCATTAAGAAACTACGAGTAAACTGAATAAATTTAAAGGAAAATGAAAGAACGTTGATAATACATAGTGAAGATGATAAAGAAGAATATAGATAAATGAAGGAAAAATGTAAACAAGTAAGATGATGAGATAAGACGTAACTAAAGGGATTTGTAATGTAAATAAGGATAAATGAGAATAACCAGAGAAGACGAGATAAATAGAAATGAAAGAATAAAAGAAAGATAAGGTTATCTTGTTTGAGGTGAAGGATAGTTGGTGTATTATTAAAGACATTATACACACACACTCCTTCCCTCGCCCTTGCCTGTTGGATGTTCAGACGAGACGGGGCTCATTCCCGTTATAAAGTCATAATTGGTACTTATTAGAGCCTCTCTCTCTCTCTCTCTCTCTCTCTCTCTCTCTCTCTCTCTCTCTCACACACACACACACAAAGTACTTTCCGCAGGTAAGGTAAGCAATTACCTGGCTGGTGTATGTTACTCAGTCTAGCTAATGATGTCATCTAACGTCACAGGTAGAAAAACACCTTTGTACTGACGTCATATCTTTTCTTAACCAGCTAGATGATTAAACACACTAATCTAACCTAACCTAACCTAACCATACCTCCCTAATTAGCTTTAAGGTGTTTAATCATCAGGTAAAAAATAAACATGGGTGACTAATCTTCATGTGATCCCCCCCACCTCCACCCTCCCCTCCCCGCAAAGAGGGAGAAAAAAAATAACTCCTCGCTGTATCATATTTCAGGACAGCTGTGTATTCTGGACTATTATTATCTGCACATTGTGAGCGGGTACAGACAGAGAGGCACAGACAGATATAAACAGAGTGACAGATATAGAACAGTGTCGTGTCTTCAACCTATAAATATCACATAGTTGATATATTGTACCACTATAGTACATCACGCTATATAAAGTAGATATATGACACGTATTATTATATGAGACTAAGTTACGCACGTGATACATGACCAGAACCAGTTATTTCCTGGTAGACAATCAGTAAACATTATATATCTTCATGTATCATACTTGAAGGTGATTCTGATGGGTCAAGGGGTTGTTATTGTACTCGGGTCTATAGTACTCAAAGGAATTATTACTGTACTCGAGGTTAAGTAAGTATTTGTACTCAAGAGTATCAAGTTCTTTACAAGTCAGTGTACCAAAGATGCGATAGTCAAAGTTAGGGTACGTAATCATTCCCAATTCAACCATAGGATTAAGGTCAAGCCGGGTCAAGAGGAGGGGGGGATGATAGAATGGGGGTCCAAGCTTAGAGACGGGGGTATAGGATAGGACCCAAGCTTAGAGAGGGGGTATAGGATAGAACCCAAGCTTAGAGGGGTATAGGATAGAACCTAGAGACAATAGGATAGAACCCAAGCTTAGAGACGGGGGTATTGGATAGGACCCAAGCTTAGAGACGGGGGTATAGGATAGGACCCAAGCTTCGAGAGGGGTTATAGGATAAGACCCAAGCTTAGAGATGGGGGAATATGATAGGACCCAAGCTTAGAGACGGGGGTATAGGATAGGACCCAAGCTTAGAGAGGGGAGCCATAGCATACCAGTACAACAGTGTATTATTGCATCAGAATTTCAAGTTAATAAATTAAAACTATTTTTTGCGGTCAAATTATTCACATCGACCACTGACCGTCACATGGGAGAAATAATTATATATTTTTTTCAGGGTTTCTGCTATAATTTTAGGTATGTTATTGACTCTGGTGTGAAAATATGTGATGTATGGTGTCTAATATAATGTTCTGATTTGCGGTGTTATTGATGAGGTAAATGTGGTGATTGCCTGATTTATGTTCATTCCTTCACCATCGATCTTGCTTCTGGCGATGAGGTCACCTGTAGAATTTACTGCAGGATGTCAACACGAAGTAGAGGCAGCGAGCCATTGGTTACAACACCGCCCGGGGTACATTCTTAATCTATCCCTTATTGTGAACTAGTCTTAATGGGCCCCAGTTTATAAAGACTGGGGCCCATTTGACCAACATCAGTACCACCACACCTAAATCCAACCACATGAGGTACTATAGACAGGTGTTGGCTGAGGGACTGTCCTTGATGTTAAAATATCTTAGGATTATTTGCCACTATATAAGAGTTACCCCCAAGGTCTTCAAGGTTCATACGATGGTTCTTTTTCTTGTTGAGGTTGATGTCAGAATACGTCTATTGTTCCTCGTCTATTGTTCCTCGTCTCTCGTTCCTCGTCTCTCGTTCCTCGTCTCTCGTTCCTCGTCTCTCGTGCCTCGTCTCTCGTTCCTCGTCTCTCGTACCTCGTCTCTCGTTCCTCGTCTTTCGTTCCTCGTCTCTCGTACCTCGTCTTTCGTCTCTCTGGCATCATAAACTGTGGTAACATACAGAAGCTGAATATAACAAGACAAGATACGTTCACTCATCCTAATTTATGCGGAAAAGTATTACGGAAATGTCTTTGAGAATCTTTATTGTCAGCAGTGGATTTAGGTGGGGTTGTACTTGGCCTGCTCTACCTCCCCCCCCTCTCCCCCCCTCGACACTTCCCCCCCTTTTTTAACGACTCCTAGTTCTCCTGCCACAAATAAATATATGCTGCTTGTTATCTTGACTTGAACGAGGAAACATAGGGACGGTGTTAAAGTTTCACCATGACATAAAAACAGATAAAAACAAATGAGAATCAGGTTTTTTTGTGGTGTTACCTTGTGTGTATCCAATATTCTTTAGTGATAATTTAATGTTTTTATCTGGTTATATTCACCAGGTGTCTTTATATGAAACCTCCACCTCCCAACAGACTCAGCCACGACGATAACAATAATAATAAACTCGTCCTTGTTCAGCCATCGGGTAAAATAGTTTGCTGTACATTCCGATGGTTGGGATAAGCCTTGAGCGGAATTGCATCCTGTCAAAGGGGGGTGGAACCGTGGGATGACTTACTAGCTATTGGCTGCTAGGAACTAAGAGAACTAGTAAATGTCCTGCTATATTGTACAAGAACTAGTAAATGCCCTGCTATATTGTACCATAGAAGTAAAAAGGCTTGTATATATGGAAGAATTTATACGTATATATAAAGCTAATTAACCTGTAGATTCCCCCTGGTGGTGTGTAGGGGAACTGAGACTCGTTTTGAGGAATAATATCTCGTCTGGTGTGTGTGTGTGTGTGTGTCCGCTCCCTGTTGCTACACTGACCTCTCTCTCTCTCTCATCTTCACTACAGGAGGAACTACCACTAGGATGTGTACACTCAGACCTAGTCGAGTCTGCTGGCGGCATCTGCTGACGACGGTCTTCCTCTACCTGCTCACTCCTGCTACTGCTGGTGAGTCTTCTGCTGCAGGTGACTTAATGAGGTCCCTTTATTTACCGAGGGTGAGGTGGACAGGTGTGGTGGACAGGTAAGGTGGACAGGTGAGGTGGGTCGATATTACAAGACGTCACTACTGCTGTAACCTGTAATTCACCATCGACCTGGAGGAGTAGTGGTGATGGGCTGAGAGTGACTGAACAGAACCGGGGTATGTAAGTGGAGGGGCATGACACAATTACCAGACTCCCACACACACCTCTCTCTCTCTCTCTCTCTCTCTCTCTCTCTCTCTCTCTCTCTCTCTCTCTCTCTCTCTCTCATATCTACATACGACTCTTGTTTTTGTAGTTTTGTTTGAGTGTTATGTTATGTTAGACTGTTATTGAGATTACCTCAATTACCTTGAACTAATTACTTACAAATGCCTTAGAAATTACCTGGTTATCTTTCATACTAATTAATTATCCTGGAAACTGACAAGAAGTAAATTACCTAGGAAGCTACTGTATGTGTCCCTGATGACCTTGTCGTTAATTATTCTGCAGCTCACCTGTCCTAAATGCCGTGCTGCGCTAATATGTCTTGCATGACAGGTGAAAGGTATAATGTTCTTTGATTGCGGGGGGCGGACACTGCATACTCAATGACACAATGCATCCAGGTATCACAAACATACTACACCATTATACGTACATGTATCATAGAACATTATACATATATGTGTTGCAGAAAAGGATACATATTAAGTAGAATAACATAGATATATTTAGGTCTTACAGTGGTTTTACAGTGTTTCAACTGTACCTGGTGTAATTAAGTATCGGTCATTAATTCTGTACTCTGTCAATACCAACCAGTTCATTATGCCTTTTTTCGCCTCACTTCCCCTTGTCTCTCCTCGTCTCACCTCGCCTCACAGTAGTTTTCGTCATCTTCCTTATCCTTCTCCGCCCCAGGCCCGAGTGTGTGTGTGTGTGTGTGTGTGTGTGTGTGTGTGTGTGTGTCATGAACGGGTGAGAGAAAGTTGAGTATTAAGGTAAACCAGAGTTGTTGTGCATTAAATACCTACTCAGTCAAACACACACACACAGAGGTGGGCGACCTTGAGGTACCATTGACCACTAAACACACGGGACAGACACACCAACACATAGTAAACCACCGGGAAATTACCTACCTAAAAAAATATTGTTGTTTTTGCTGGAACTACAAGGACAGGTACAAAACACAAGGTATGGTGGGTGGTGGTGGGGGGGGGGACGAGGGTGACATTCCATCCCGTCAGACACTTCCTTGTGCCCACATCCCTAGTTCCTGTGTACAAGGAACTAGGAGGACAGGACAAAATGTTAATGGTCCTCTCACTTCCTTGTATGAATGTTAATGGTCCTCTCACTTCCTTGTATCGTTCTTAGTTCCTGTACTTCTAGAGGTACAGTGTTATGTTAAGAGGTGTCATTATACATGTTGCCTTGAGTCTGTTTGTCTGTGTCTATATTAGTTTGTTAGTATGTGTATGTGTATTAGTATGTCAGTGTGTTAACTTGTCATGTGTGAGGTTATTAGTATATTGCTGTAATAAGATGGTCGCTGTACTAAGATGGTCTCTGGATAAAGGTATAGGAGGGGAGGGGGTGAGGAGGAAGCAGAACCCCCCCCCCAGGCGCCAACATTTGCACAATGACAAACGCCATTATAGAGGCGACTGAACTCACACACACACACACACACACACACACACACACACACTTTTCATTTGACACGTGTACACTGGTGACCACAGAGAGTCCTTGTGTAAGATCCTATTGTGTTAAGGTTTCCTCACAATTGCCAGCCATTGCCTGCCACCCGTCCCCTGCCACCCACCTGTTTCTCTGCCACCCATTCCTTTACCACCCATCCCCTGTCACCTGTTCCTTTGCCATCTGTTCCTTTACCACCCGTTCCTCTGCCACCCATCCCCTGCCACCCATTCCCTCCCACCCATCTGAACATCTAATCACACGCATCATTTGTGGCCATGAATCGAGAAGTTCTATTGTTTATTGTTTAGAGGAATTTATTTAAAACAAACTAGATTATCAACTTTTTTCAAATATAAATTAACGTGTGGGTTTGTGGTAACACACACACACACACACACACACACACACACACACACACACGCACACGGCTAGAATAGGCGTATTAAGAGGAATATATGAGAGTTTAATGTGTCTGTGTTGATAAATATAGAGATTGTTTTTGTAACGTTATTTTCTGATCAAAGCACCGCGTTTATTTCGGCTGTGGATGGTGTGACGTCAGTCGTTCTTTTGTGCTCTGATCCGTTGTTGACATTTATTACCTCTGCTCTTTTGTTTTTACTTTAGGAAGCACAATAGAATCAAGACGCGAGATACATGTTAAAAAAAATTGTCTATGGGGAAAAGTGTGTTTACTGGGACACACTGGGCGAGTCTAGGGTGAAAAATATGGACGGCAGGGACTAACACTTAGTACTTATAATATCTGATTTCCGTGCCTTATATTGACCAGCTCTGACGTTATATTTAAGGTAGGTGGACTATCGTGTGGGAATTATAAAGAAATAAACTTCAACTCGGTGTGTAAGCGATCGTTTTGGAGAGAATAAACATGGTCGCTTGGGATTAGTAAACAAAACAGAATCCCGCCCAGCGTTCATATTCTCAGAAATTCATACGATAAATATTTATTGTAAAAAAAAATATAACAAAAATAATTAAGCATCGAAATAATTTATTTAAAAAGAACGTCCGAAATATTATCCCGTCAAAATTATACATAGATTCTCATAAGATAAGAATACAATTATTTAACCATATGAGGACGATGTTTTAACCCAATAGTGGACAATATAGTTTAATCCTCTCTCCTCTTCAGATGCTTTAAAAAAAATACACAGCCCTAAGGATATTGACATACTTCCTTGGCGAGACGTGGAGACAGGGGGCTGCTTCGTCATGGTGTGTGTGTGTATGCATCGTCTTGAAGGGGTGTGGGATATAGGGGGTAACTGGGAGGGTATTCTCTCTCTTTCTCTCTCTCTCTCTCTCTCTCTCTCTCTCTTTCTCTCTCTCTCTCTCTCTCTCTCTCTCTCTCTCTCTCTCTTTCTCTCTCTCTTTCGTGGATGCCCCGAGGATTAGGTCGTTGTGGTTTATAAGTTATTGTGAAGGTACCATGACTGGGGAGAAATATGTGTTGTGTAGTGATGGTGGTGATGGTCATGATATTAGTAATGATGATGATGATGATAACGATGATGATGATAATGAGAATGATGATAGTGATGAAATAACCTCATTATATCCAATCAATTTTCAAAACACAAACATTCTGCGTCGTTCTCCTGTATACATCATGAAGTATATAACTCTCTACAGACATACACACACGACCCACTGTAGCCATGTCAACAAAGAATTAATGTAGGTGAATGACTGATGTTGTGGTTAGGTTAGGATGGTTGACAGTGTGTTGATGTCGTGACTAGCCAAATTTTAGTTCTGTGTCTAAAATATCCAATATATTCTTATACCATTTTATCTAATATGTCTTAGTATAATCTTTCTGATATATTTCTTAATTATGAATCTTGGCGCATTTTTCACCAATTTGTTTGAAGATTTTCGTTACTGCGCAGGTTCTAAAAAAATGCGCAGTTCTTAAGGTAGGAGATCAGGGGCGGAAGAGATGTACTTTACGCCTGGTGACGCCAAAACGTTACGTTGTGTACTGGAGTGTTACGGAGACAATGTGTGTGTGTGTGTGTGTGTGTTAGACGAGTGTATTGTTAAATGATCCGCTCGTAAGATCTGGTTGTATTGTAGGTGGATAATGACGCCGGCACCCACTACCTGTGTTGCTGTATAAGGGACACCCACTACCTGTGTTGCTGTATAAGGGACACCCACTACCTGTGTTGTTGTATAAGGGACACCCACTACCTGTGTTGTTGTATAAGGGACACCCACTACCTGTGTTGTTGTATAAGGGACACCCACTACCTGTGTTGCTGTATAAAGGACACCCACTACCTGTATTATTATTGATAGAGATTAATATTATTATTTCTATTATTATTATGAAACCCTAAAACTAAAACAAGAAGACATTTGACACCACAACTCTTAAACCAAGTAAAAAAAACAAGTTTTATTAAGATTGTGAGTTTAGCGAGTTAAGCTAATTATAGGGACGCGTCTTGCAAGTGGCTACGTCATATGACAGACTTATCAGAGTTATATAACTGACATGACATGGGCTATATAACACATGTCAGGGGCTACAGTATGTAGCACATGACATGGGCTATATAACACATGACAGGGGCTATGTAACATATGACAGGGGCTATATATAACTCTGGGGGACAGATGTTATATGGGCCTACATAACACACTATGCCAGGGAGCTACATAACACACACTATGCCAGGGGGCTACATAACACACACTATGCCAGGGGGCTAAATAACACACACTATGCCAGGGGCTACATAACACACACTATACCAGGGGGCTACATAACACACACATGCCAGGGGGCTACATAACACACACATGCCAGGGGGCTACATAACACACACATGCCAGGGGGCTACATAACAGGGGGCTACATAACACACTATGCTACATAACACACACTATACCAGGGGCTACATAACACACATACCAGGGGCTACACATTTTATGCCAGGGGCTACACCAACACACACTATAGCAGGGGCTACATAACACACTATGCCTACATAACACACACACTATGGGGCTACATAACACACACTATGCCAGGGGCCACACACCAACACACACACATGCCAGGGGCTACACACACACATATACAGGGGGCTACATAACACGTACATGCCAGGCACACATAACACACACATGTCAGGGACCAACACACACTATGCCAGGAGGCTACATAACACACACCATCTGAGAGCCACACAACACACTATACCAGGGCTACATAACACACACCTGCCAGACTACATAACACACACTGGAGCCTTATAACACACTATGCCAGGGGGCTACATAACACACTATGCCAGGGGGCTACATAACACACACTATGCCAGGGGGCTACATAACACACACTATGCCAGGAGGCTACATAACACACACATGATAGAGCCTCACAATACCGACGTATCCGCCTAAAAAAACTAATTATACAAAGCATTTATCTCCAACACACTGCCAAATTGAGAGCTCTTGAACACATACACACTCTACAGACTGATGATAATATCACAGTATCACACAGACCATCTACACTGATGAATCTCTTAACACCGCCTGTGGGAGGGCTGGAAGTGCTATTGTTGTGACTCAACCTGACGGTAATATTGAGAAAGGAGTTAGAATTAACAACTGGGCATCCACTCTACAAACTAAATTAGTTGCCATAATCACAACAATAAAATTAATTGAAACCACTCTCACTGACAGTCTCATCATCACTGACTCTCTATCCTCACTACTTGCCCTTGGTACCCTCGACTCAGGTTGTCACGCTCTTGTCTCTGAAGCCAGACACAAATATGCGTGCCTTGTTGACCGTGGTGTCAACTGTTGTGGATCCCCTCTCACATAGGCCTCATAAAACATGACAGAGTTGATGCCCTCGCCAAACTCACGTCTAACAAAGACACCGTTGAATACATTTTGGGTGTGTCAAAAAGAACCCTTAAAACTAAAGTTAGGAAAGAACTTATTGATGAGTTTGACACAAGTTGACTAGTGCAAACAGGCACTAGTCGATCCATCGTTTACCATGATGAGATGTATCAAGTGAAGCATGTTTTTGGAGCAAGTAACAAGATCACTAGATTACAATATGTTGTAACCGCTAGATTAAGGTTAGGATATAAGTACCTTTGGCAGTATGTTCCTCAAGCAGATGTAAACAAAACTAAATGTAAAGTAAGTGGCCAGACATATAGCCACACACTTGAACACTACGTCCTCGACTGTGTGAAAATAGAACCTTTTAGGGACAGGTCCAAGCACACTGTGTGTGAAATGGCACAACACTTCATCTCTAATGGCAAGATAGCCGACATATTAAGATTGTATCCACTTTTTTGCACTTAGCAACCATATCAGTTCTCATGTACAGAACCAAATACGCATTGTGCTTGAATACTTCTCACGTAAATGTGAATAACAAAGTGTGAGGCCAGACATACTGCCTCACACGCCTGTACTCACGCAGTTGTGAATAAGTTACCCTTTATGTATAGAACTAAACAAATAATGTAATTGAAATACTGTGTAACATGCAGTGCCATAATATCCTGACAACGAAGGTTAATTATTATGACCCGTTGTAAACCCTACTCTGTAATCCTTTTGCGCTACCGCTCACAGGATGAGTGTGGGGTGCACAATAAAGTAGCCGCTGTAAGCGGCTAAATCAAATCAAAATCAATTACACAACACACTTGACCAGGGGGCTACATAACACACACATGACAAAGCCTTACATAGCACACTATAGGCCAGGGGGGCTACATAACACACACTATACCAGGGGGCTACATAACACACACATGACAGAGCCTTACACAACATACTAGGCCAGGGGGGGCTACATAACACACACTATACCAGGGGGCTACATAACACACACATGACAGAGCCTTACACAACATACTAGGCCAGGGGACTATATAATGCTATGCCAGGGGGGCTATATAAGACAGACATAATAGAGCCTTACACAACATACTAGGCCAGGGGGGCTACATAACACACTATGCCAGGCGGCTACATAACACACACACATGCCAGGCGGGCTATATAACACACACACATGCCAGGCGGGCTACATAACACACACACATGCCAGGCGGGCTATATAACACACACACATGCCAGGCGGGCTATATAAGACGGACATGATAGAGCCTTACACAACACACGGAGGCAGGAACACGTGGTCAGTATATGTAAGAGCGAGAGAGAGACCCTTGTTACTTTGTCGTGTGTCTTGTGACCATGGAGGTAGGAGGAGGGGGTAGGGGGATGAGGAAGAAGGTTGGGTGAGGGAGAGTAGGGAGGGGTTGAGTGGGGGGAGAGAGTGGGAGGGAAGGTTGGGTGAGGGGAGAGAGGGGTTGGTGGGGAGAGTAGGAGGGAAGGTTGGGTGAGGAGGAGAGGTAGGGGAGGAAGGTTGGGTGAGGGAGAGAGTAGGGAGGAAGGTTGGGTGAGGGGAGAGAGAAGGGATTACAGGGAGAGTGGAGGAAAGGTGGGGGAGGAGGAGAGTTGGGTGAGGAAAGGTTGGGTGAGGGGGAGATGGGAGGGAAGGGAAGGTTAGTGAGGAAGTAGGGAGGAAGGTGGTGAGGGAGGAGGAAGGTTGGGTGAGGGGGAGGGAGGAGGTTGGGTGAGGGAGAGTAGGGAGGGAAAGGAGAGTTGGTGGGAGAAGGTTGGTGAAGAGGGGAAGGTTGGGTGAGGGGGAGAGTAGGGAGGGGAAGGTTGGGTGAGGGGAGAGTAGGGAGGGGAAGGTTGGGTGGAGGGGAGGAAGATGACAGTCAGTGATATAAGAAGGGCGTAAGACACAGCTGTTGAGGGGCGAGGGGGTAGGAAGAAGAAGAGAGGAGAGAGAGAGAGAAGAAGAAAATGAGAGAGATAATTATTATTTGTTATTCTTAAGTTTATTCTATTATCTGCTTCTTTCTCATCTTTCATTCTACTAATAATATATAAGAATCCAGAGTAAAAACACTCACTTCTTTCATTCTCCTTCATTCCTTTGCTTCTTTCACTCTCCCTCACACGTAGAAACCATAGTTATTGAAGCTCAGTAACACCATCATAACATCTAGGTAAACAAACACGTAACATCATCATAGAAAATGGAAACATCACTCGTCCGCGATATGACATAAACTGACGTAAGATTCTCCCGTCTCTGTGTTTGTTGCTCTATGACAAACATCTGCTGGTTTCAATCCTTGGCCTACATAACAGGTATAAGGTGATGTAAGGGTGATTTTAGAAATGGTGTGTGTTACATGTGGAAGGGGAAAAAAGGTTTGGTTTAGTTGCGTTTCCCCTTTTATGGTATCTCCGTTTTCTATTGTTGATTTTTTTTGTCCGTTTTCTGTGGTTGAGTTTTTATTTTTATTTATTTATTGTTATTTTTACGATTTTCCAGTTACCAAATCTCAGTAAATCAAGACCAGTTATTACACATGATTACCAGTTACCAGTTACCAATAAGTTGTATACCTTTCCAGTAACATGTTTCAACCCGTTGCCAAATACACCTTGGTATGAACACCTGTCGAATATTAATGAGCTGATTTAATTAATAATTACACCTGTTCTAGCTACATTTATGCTTTTGTCAGGCTTTTAGTTTCGTTTTTATTTATAGACACACACCAAGACATGACACTTACTAAACAAACAGACAGACAGACAACCAGATTCAGATGGACGAATCAGACACAGAAAGACAGAAAGACCGGTATGGTATAATAACGCGTGAGAGGGGGCAGTAAAAGAAGGGTGTTGTCTCATTAAGTTAACAAGAGCCAATGACAGCCTAGATTGTGCCTATTGTTAGTGTCACGAGTGTCTTTCTTCCCTCCTTCCTTCCCTCTGTCTCTCCTTCCTTCCTTCCTTCTTTCCTCCTTCTATCCTTCCTTTATTTTGTCTCTCCTTCCTTCCTTCCTTTCTTCCCTGTCTTTACTTCCTTCCCTCTTTCTCTCCTTCCATCCCCATTTCTATCCTTCCTTCCTTCCTTCCCTGTCTTTCCTTCCTTCTTTTTGTCTCTCCTTCCTTCCTTCTTTCCTCTTTCTATCCTTCCTTTATTTTGTCTCCCCTTCCTTCTTTCCTTCCTTCCCTGTCTTTCCTTCCTTCCCTCTTTCTCTCCTTCCTTCCCCATTTCTATCCTTCCTTCACTTCATCCATCCCTTCCTTCCTCCTCTGGTCCCTTCATTTCCTCTGATGTTTTGGGAGAAGAGAAGGAAGGAAGGAAGGAGAGACAGAGAGAAGGAAGGAGGAGGAGGAAGGGAGGGAGGTGTAGTTAAAACTAGTATACTTACATGACTCGTAACTTTCGTCACCATCTGTTCGTGTATGGGGTGTCCTCCACGTCACGCTCTGTTTATTGCGTGTGGCGTAGGAACTCAAGTTGTCCATTCACAACTTATTCGTGTCGTCTCGTACAGATGGCTGGAGGGCTTGCCTCATTGTGCGTGCGTGTATGTGTGTGTGAGTGAGTGAGTGACAATTACCTTCAAACCTATAACAACTAAATTACACTTATCACTGCCCAATGCCCCGTATGGTGTAACAATGGTTGGGTGGGTGACTTTACACACACACACATTGGTAAGAAGCTTCTACACCATCCTCGACACCGGCTCCTACTACCACCTGAGATTCCTAGCCCGAGAATTGCTGTTCGACACCACAACCGCATCCAGCCCATACGTGCACGAACTGATCGCTATAAGAACAGCCCAGTCCCAACCATTGTAAAAATTATCAATAACTTGTAATAAACCAGTGTATTCACTCCCAGTAAATACTACTTCTTGCACTGTCACTATGTTGAAATGCACTGTAGTTTGAGCTTTTCCCCATCTAGTTATTATATATCTTATTTGTAATACTTATGTTACTTGTATATTATTTGTAATTCGAAACCCATTCCCCAAATATGTAACTGTATATTTTCAGCCTTCTGGCTGCCAAGCTCTTTTAGTAAACCGTTAATTATTATTATTATTATTATTATTACATTATCTACAACAAACGACAATTCTCTGTACACATAACCACCGTATTTACTCTAACTCGTCTTACTATTTAAAGTTTATATAAGAGAAATATTTTTAACACTACGCAGTATATATTTTGGATCACCTGAAGAATCATCGCCCCAGCTTATTTCACCTAAAGATTAAACCACCCTAAAACTATTTTGGGAGGATGAGGTTAGGTTAGGATATGTTAGGTTAGATTTAGGTGAGGATAGAATAGGTTTAGGTTAGGTTAAGTTAGCAATAAGGTAGTTAATCTTCAGGTGAAATAAGCTGGGGCGATGATTCTTCAGGTGATCCAATAATTTTATACCAAACTAAAAAAAAAATAATACAATCCTATTTTCTTCTTATTTTTCGCAAGGAGGAAAAATTTCACCCTTTTGATTAGATGATTTTTGGGTTAATAACTTTAGTGATCTAGTTATCTTCCACACGTCTAAGATAACAGGAACATAATGGATCTAGTGCACTGTATTTCTTAATAAGGATTGACGTCAGGGAGAGATGGTAATGAGGAACTAGTTATGCAAGTGGAGGCGGAGTAGGGTGCGTGGGTGAATTGGACGGCCAGACCTCGTGTCTGTCTGTCTGGCTGTCTAACGTGCGTACCAAATATCTGAACCATATGGAGTGTCATCTGGTGTTTTTTTTTCTACCCCACACATTGACACCTACCAGAGCCACTGTTTTTTTTTTAAAGGTTATTCCCATCGTGGCCTCCGTGTTCTGTACTTTCGCACTTGTCCCCTAACGTTACCCTAAAAATTCCCTAGCTTTACTGTAAAATTCCCTAACATTAACCTAAAAAAAAAGGCTCACATTGGGGGTCAGGGTCACCTAGTCGACTCACTATAGGTATAATAATACTAAACTCTACTTTATTATGAGTTTCTTAATTAGGATGGTTTCGCGCACACACACACACACACACACACACACACACACACAGTAATAAATGAAAACAAATGTAAAAAAAATAGAATTAAGTCAGAGGTCAAAGGTGATAACTCAGGGGTCAAGAAGATCACCAACAACTACTAGTATTACACCGGTCTATGAAGATGAGACATAATGTGGTAGGTGCGTAGGTCAGCTGAGTCATGTGTGTGTTGTAATAGGGGTGTTAGTCACTCAACTGTGGCGTAGGTATTTAGCAATCTGTCTGTCTGTCTGTCTGGTCTGTGATATGAATAATTAAAACAAGGATTATGTAATTAGCAAAAACGAATGAATATTGATGGAAATAAAACGAAGATATAAATATGACTAGACTAAAAAGAAAGAAATGAATGATAATGAAACAGAATTGTGATGAATGAAGGTTGATGATGATTGAGTAAGAATGAGTAAGAGGAGGAAGAATGTTGGTGGATGTTGAACCAATAAAGTTAACCTTGCATTGAGTGACCATATCCTCGCTGGCTTTAGTACCCTGACAGCACACACACACGCATACATACGTACATACATACATACATACTACCCACGTCTTTAGCTACGCCTTAACCTGTCAATGGTGTATAGAGTGTGTTATTAATACATGTGAAAATATTAGTTCCTCGTTTTTACATTATCTCAAGGGGGAACCTAATGCATGTGAAAATATTGATTCCTCGTGTTTACATTATGCTAAAGGGTGACTCAATAGTTGTAAAAATACTGAATAAATCAAGTCATTTCTCAAAGGATCGTAAGTTTTTTTTTTCTCCTCCTTAACTTGAGAATCCGTGAATCACTTAACCTAACATAATCTAACGCCATGAGTCACTTAAACAACATGACATAATTTCAACTCCACATAGATCAAGATTTACCCCCACACCCCCACACACCCTCCCACCCCCCCCCGACACACAGAATCATTGTGCTAAACTCGTTAACAAAGATAAAAAAAAATAACAATCTTATTTTTTCGGGAGAGGTTTGTGAACATTACGAAACGATGATTGTTTATTATTTGTCCCGATATACGAGTAAGTGTGGGTGTAGTGTGCTTCCTTGTTTGTTGTTTAACCTCCAGCCACTTATGTCATAGTATCCTGTTTATCATTCAACTTTCTCAAGGGGATGAAGTGACCACAGTTAGTAATGATCTTTTTGTCTGATTCATCCTTGTTTTATTTATTTATCAGTGTAGATTAGAGGTTAGTATATAAGTAGATGTAGTTGACAAAAGTAGAGAGATATATAAGTATGTGGTAGAGAGAAAGTACGTAGGTCAATAGATGTGGTAAAAAAGAAAGTGTGTGTGTGTGTGTGTGTGTGTCATAGTTGGTTGGAAAAACAAGGTCAAGGTCACGTGGCTAAGGTCGTATGGTGTGTGACAGTAGGTGGAGAAACTAGGTCAAGGTCACGGTGTCTTGGTGTCATGTTCGCATCTTGTTATGTAAAAATGACAAGTTGTTTTATATCCTTCTCACCACTCACACACTCACGGGGGGGGGGTGGATCATTTGTCACTGTTGATGACAAATGAGGATTAAAGAAAGCACTGTCTCTTCTGCTTCGTTATTCTACTTTCTTCTGCTTATTTTTTCTTTCTCCTCCTACTCTTTCATCTGGTTCTTATCGTCTTCTTTTTTTTCCTCCTGTTTGTCATTTTCTGTTACTTTATACTTTCTTTATTTCTCCCCTTCTCTTTTCTCTCCTCTTTCTTCTTCGGGAAACAGTGTTAGCAAGAGACAAAAGCAGAAATACGAATACAGATAATAATTTTTTTAAGGCACTTCAGTAATATATGAGAGAAAGTGAATCACACAACCGAGACGGGACGCAGATGTTCGGGACGATCTTGTTGACCTTCCGTATAACTAATGTCACCACACACACACACACACACACACACACACACATGTCGAATAAATTAATCTTGCTTGTATATTTTGATATTTGAGTATAAAAGAAAGGTTTTAAGTTGTTCAGTTTAAAAAAAAAAATTACAGAGAATGATAAAACAGATGGTGGTGCCGAGTGGTCTATGCAACACCAGTCAGGGTGGATGGTGGTAGCAGGTGATACGGTGATAGCATAGTTTAATGTTGTTCGTCATTGGGTTCATCATGTGCACTCAAGGAAAGACTCGACGTATTCCACATTATCGTAAAAGACGCCAGGGTGTCCGCCCCCAAGGAAATGATTCCCAAATAAAGATGAATTAAATAAAGATTTGGAAGACCTAACCTAACCTGATGATCTAAAATAGCCAAAACCTGACCAAATAGGACCTGACCTAATCTAACCTTCCTTACTGACACTGAACAATGGCTAGTAAATTGATAAGCGATAGAAATGATAATTAGACTATAGATTTAGCAATAATTTATGTTTATTTCGAGTACTGTAATGCATGTAGCTAATACTAAATAGTCCCTGATATGGTTTGTTTTTATTTAGTTCAGCGGTGAAGACTTCAGTTTGCTGTTGACACTTGAATAACTCATAACAAAGTAACTCAGTCATTGTATATGTATTTATGTTTGGGTAGTATACATGATACTACCTAAGTTAATAGTATTTCACGTAACCAGGGATGTAGTACATAACTCTCTTTATTTTTATATGTTAGTACAGTACTATGAACATGCACTAAAAGACATTATTTCTTAGAGTAGGAATACATTATAACAACACAGCTGTGGTATCCACGTCTGATCTACCAAGTAATGTGAGATGACCTTGGTGCTAGGTCACTTGACAATGCAATGGTTGAGTGAAGATACGTATACGTTTTATGTTGCTTCTTGTTACTGACGAGTTTTTGTCGACATTAGCCAGGAAGAACACTGCCTCACTGGACGTGAAGTGACTTGTCTGGGTATATTCTTTAGACAGTGATAAATATATATATGTGAACTTGTAGCACTTTGCAGGCCACACAACCAAAAACATTTTAAACAAGTAAAACCGAGAATGTTCTTGCATGAGTTAATTTACCACCTCATACTTTTACTTACTTTACTTTTATCCTCTTCACCACTGATCAGCTCGTTAGCCGCTTAGGCGATCGGTCACGTCTGTTACCCTAACATTTTTCTTTCAAGAATTTAAGGTCGTTTAGCATGATTATGATGGTAATAACACAATATTAAACTGATAGAGCAGCCATAATGCCCCGTGTCAACCTTCATTACTGGGAATGAATAAAATAGTACGTGTAGTGTACGTGACGGTATCTGCGGTGAACAGTACATTTGTTGGTGCTAGTCCACGATGTTGTTAAAACGAGGCACGACCCAAGAATTACACTGTTCAAGATGGGAGTCACTGAGGAGGGACGTTATTTGCTCTTGGCATATATCTTATTCAAGAATGTTGACTCATATGCATGAACTGACAAAAAGGTTGGTGAATTTCCATGTGTATTTGTGAAGCTCAGGAAAGGAGATTGGCAACATCTGAAACTGACCCTTTCGATCCATACTTGTTTGTAGCTCAGTCAACTCCATCTGCAGGTGATCAAGTGCCATTATTATATCGATACTGAAGGGCTGCACGAAGGTCAGTTCACCACAACTATAATTTTGACGTTAGCCCATGTAAAAACTTCAACTTTGAATATTTTTACAAAAGTTAACATCGGAATCATTATGCCAGTAATGTATTATGAAACTAATTTTTATCACCAGTGGGATTTGGTATGAAACTAATTTTTATCACCAGTGGGATTTGGTATGAAACTAATTTTTATCACCAGTGGGATATGGCAAGTTGGAAGCTTTCTTAATCTTTGTTGAAACAATTACTATAAGTGAGCTGTGATAAGAATTAGTTGTGTGGTCCAAGCTGATGAAGGCTGCGATCTGGATGACAAACATTATACCCTACTCTGTTGTGGGTCCCACCAAGAAAGGTGTTCCCCACTACAAAGGTGATCTAACCATAATTTTTAGAGGCATTTCTCGTTTACAAATTTTGGTCTTGCAAAAGCCTTCAACTAACTTAGAAAACTCATCTTATTTATATAGGTTACAGCATTCTCCTTATCCACAGAGACGGTGACACAGAGCATGGTGGAGACCTTAGAGACACTGGAGGACCTGTCACACCCCTGTGTGAGGGAGTGCGTCCTGGGCGGCGACTCCCGTGTCTGCCGCTACACCTTCAAGGTACCTCATCATCGTCATCAACTAGTGTGTGTGTTTGTTGACCTGACTCCCTCACCTCTGTTGATAACTATCCTAACTCACTGCTGTTCATCTCCACCCTGACTCCCCTGCTCTAGCAAAGAGATCTTTTTGATCAACCATGGTTAACAAGTCTTCTTACTTATTGATGTACAGTCAGCAAAAAAAAAAATATTCTGCACCTCTAGGTCTGATGGCCTCTGCAACGATCACTGACTGGGGCCATGTTAATTTGGTAAGGTTGGTATTTCTGGTTGTATGATACATTGTATAACCAGTATGATGTATTTTTTATATCTCATATAGTTAATAACAGAGAAATTAACAGCAACAACCCGCATAAATGAATGTTGTTCAGAATTCTTGGTCCGGTGTGTCATATTGTACTGTATAACACCATAAAGGTGCAGAATTTTTTTTGTTGACTGTACATACAGTAACTATACCTGTACACTGTACAGTATGTATATATTTTGTTTGTTCATACAGTATACATACTCACGCTGCATTTAAAATTGTCTAGTTGTCACTATAGGGTAGTTAATGTGTCTGTCACTACCTCCTGTGACCCTCACATACAGTTTACTAAAAGGACACACAAGATCATATTTGGCCTGAGTCACTTGGCACCACACAACTGTTGTGTGGGGTGGCTCAAGGGCTACAGAAGGGGCAAGTGTTGGTGTGGAAACTGTTAAGGCACCACATAAAGATATCTATACAGTACCCTGTTTACAGCTTGAATCTTTTACATCATGGAACTTAATATCTTATCAGTTCACTGTGGACAGTTAAGACATCAGGAGTATTATGTACATTTCCTAATTAATCTGAACACTGTAGCTATTGTATTTGTAACTCATTGAATATTATCTACATCCCACTAAATATATGGCCCTACAGATTTACAGGATGTGGAGGACTTGTTATTCTACTTACAGTACAGTGCAGTTCTGTACAGTATTTTTTTTAAACTACAGTACAGTATTACACTACATTATATTTTGTTTATTATATTTATACTGTATACAATACAGTATACGTATAGCTATTTTAACATTTATGTTGAAATGGCACAAACTGATATTTTATGTTTAGAGAACTATTACAATTTAATGAATTTTAATGTAACTATAGTGTACTGTACAGTACAGCCCCTGACTGTGTTGCAGGTAGAGTGGTACATCACCATGAGCAAGGCCTGTTATGACTGTCCCTTTAACCTGACTGACTGTTCTCGCCCCCACTGCGCTGCCGCTGATGGCTTCGAGAGGCCTCTCATCACTGTGAATCGTAGGCTGCCAGGACCTGCCATGCATGTAAGTGATTCTCTGTGGTGGGCCTTCATTATAAGAAGATCTCCAGGAATGTGTTTTTAGTTATTTTTTTCTTCCTTTCCTAGTTCTGTATGCAAAAAGTTCTGTATAGTAGGCCCTTAGACCACGAGTACAGTACTGTTCATTAATTCTGCACTCTACTGATATTTTCTCCATTTACAAGTACAGTACAGTAGCTCCATTCTGTAGACTATTCAAATATTTCAGTCGATCAGGTTATACAAACTTCCTGACTTGTGATAAATATTGCATATTGAAGCTTGCATATACAGTACATACTGTACTGCAGTATAGGGATAGTTTTGTTGAGTGGATTGTTCACTCTTTATTTTTTTAGGAATGAACTCTGGATTTTGGACACAAGGTTCTTCATACATTTTGAGAAAAATTGCATAAATGCCGAGAAGTATAAAAATTTATTTCATAGCTTGAATGTAACCGCTGTACATACTTCTAAGTTAGTACTGTACATGAGTTCTCCATTCTTGTGAATAAATTTGTTCACGGTGTCTCCCTTCATGTTACAGGTTGCCTACCATACTGTCTCCTCTGTTGATTATATTAGACTTCATGATGAAAACAAAATGTATTTTTTTGTTACTATGAACATGAGAATATTTTACAAAATATGAGTAATTAAAGAATATTATTGATGCTATAATGTACACACAGTGATTGTATAGGGGTGTTTACTACAGGACATATTGTAGAGTCTTCCTGGAGTAATCTACAAATAATTATTATCCAGCTCAAAGACAAATAATTCTTCTACAGTATGACTTTACCATTAAGATAATTATTTATATACATGTATAATATTTCTGTAAATGATTACTACCTTATATTAACTTTATTTTATATGAAGGGAAATACATATGAGGAGATCTATAACACAGAGGGCATCCATACAATTCAGGGTAGCCTGAAGGAGAGTAGCCTTCATACATGTAGTGTAGTGTGATCAGTGATATACAGTACAATACTGAGGTCTTCGTACATATTATTGACTCAAGACAGAGGATGTTCCATACATGGGGAATTCACATACTGTACTGTACTGTATGGATTCAAGTGAAAATAGATATTATGACTTAGGATAGACATGAGGCAACCTAATACCTACAGTACCTTATCACCAGGTGTGTGTTGGGGACGAGGTGGTGGTGGACGTGGTTAATGAGCTGGGCAGTGACTCCACCTCAATACATTGGCATGGCCTCCATCAGTGGGGCACCCAATTCATGGATGGTGTCCCCTTCCTTACCCAGTGTCCCATCACTGCTGGCACCACTTTCAGGTAAAACCCATTACCTCTGTCACGGTCCATTCAATGTACAATGAAAGACAATAGTCGTGTCGTGAATTTTGGTGAAAACATATGCCGAAAGGCTAAACTTTTGGTGAGCTCTGCCTTGTGGTAGGGTATGAGGGCCTCAGCTGCCACCATTTATGAGGGCCTGTGTGTCAGTAACAATCCCTTTTACTCTCATACTTATTACCATTGGTAGCGTGACGAGAGGAGGCTCGTGGGTAGATGAAATGATAGTAACAAGCAATAGGGAAGAAATAACGGTAAATACTGTAGGTAAATAATAGACACAATATACAAATACAAAATTTATTTAAACATTAATATGAAATTAGGAGAAAGAATTTATATGTACCAACAGACGAAATCTAGTACTAGGCCCTCAGGCTCAACATACTCACACCATTACTGGGTGAACATACTCAATAACACTTCCAACCCTACTGGGTGGACATACTCAATGACACTCAACTCTTATAGTCACTTAGCACCATAAAGACCAGGGCAACTGCCACTACAACACTCAGTCGTCAGGAGTGATACTCAAGCAACAGCCATGGGGTCCAGCCACCATGGAGTACTTTCCAACGAACTCTGAAGATCCCAGTGGATTAATCCCACCACACAAATAGCCCTACTGAGTTAGACACTCATCCACCAATGATGGGGGCTGGTAGTGGTGTGTGGCTTGGTGATCTGGGGTCACCTCGCAGGCCTAGCGTTAGGGCCAGACGAGCCAGCTATGGGGGCCATAGGTAGTCTGAAGTGTCTGACGGCCGGGTCTCACGAAGGTAACTGATCCTACTGGACCTCGGACATCTCCCCAGACATAGTGGATACAACATCCACCCTACAGACACGGCCTAGGCTGCGTTAGGGACCTGTATGGATGAAGGGACGGGCACTTACTAACTGTGACAACGACATCACATTTCAGGGGACGTTAAAGACGTAAATATGACTTCACTCAGAGCATATCAACTACGTTACTGTAACACTTGCACAATCAACTATTAATTGGGTCAAATCACTTAAAGAAGGGCGAATTACAACACTGAGTGGAATGGCATACCTGTATGGATGAAGGGACGGGCACTTACTAACGGTAGAAATGCCCGCGGCACCTTCACTCAAAATAGGCCAGGGAGTCCACCTACTTCTATTTCGATGAATTAATTTACTGTACACTCTGACGTTGAAACTGAGACTATGCGCTCAGTTTCATTCCCTACTATTATCCTCACTAACAATGCTCTGACTCAGCTATCAAAAGCAAAATCAAATTGATCACAAAGGGTTGGATGGCAACAGGTCCCAACATACAGCGTCTGCTACGAAATCCGCGGATTATATTCAAAGTTCCCTTAAGACAAAGACGGGGAAACAGAGAAAACGGGGGACGTTTCCACTGGGGGACTCAGAAGGTTTTGTGGACGTTTGAGCGTAATATGAATCCTTAAGGTTTTCAGGTTAGCCGTCATCACGATCATGACAAGGGGGCTCTCATAATGTTTCACGAGTTGTATTTAATCTTCGGACAAAACCGCGACACAACTTTTGTCTTTGATTGTACAGTAATACAGTACAGTATATGAATCTTTCCTCTGGTGTCTTGTCTTCAATATAAATCTGTACCCCTATATAAAAATCTTCATCTTTCATGTTTTACTTCACATTCAGTTGAAAGTACTTTATATACACATAAATTTATACTGTACAAATAATGCTAATGCATGATAAATCCTAAGTTAATGTGTTTCCATGAACAAGCTAGGAATATGATTCAAGTATGGAAGTCTGTCTCACTCAGGGTTAGCTGCATGTGTGGTTTAAATGTTAATATACTTATATTATTATCTCTCTCTCAGTCTATGTGGTTGTCCATACATCTGATAGTTTAATTCCCAGACCATAACATAAAAACCACCTCGATTCTTGTTGACAGTGCGTAACAAAAATGTGACTGACGGCCTAAAGATTCAGTTATTAGTTAAAAAGATTGTTAAAAAATTTCCATATCCATGGCAGTTTAGTAAGGGATATAGGTGACTGAATTCTTGTTGGAAATGTGAAGTGTGTGTGTGTGTGACTTGAAGATAGAAATTCTTATAATAATGATTTTCTATTGAAGTATTCCCAGTGCCAAGATATCCAGCATGACCCAGGATTTCCTACACCAGATAACAGTATTCTTTTCATAATGATTAATTCTGATTTTGCAGCAAAGATGAATGATGCTTAAACATCTCTGTCTTGTCCTCCTCAGATACCACTTCTTGGCAGACCATCCTGGCACTCATTACTGGCACTCTCATTCTGGTAAGTATTCATGTTCACAAGTATGAGTGCACTTAACTAACTCAGATATAATTTGTGTGTTCTCAAGTATTACAGCACTTAACTTACCTATAAAATTTCTAATGTCATAAAGAATTTGAGCACTTAACTCACTCACTTATGGTATGTACTGAAGTATTAGTGTAGAACTCAGTCTGGCAAGTACAGTACTTAACTCCTGAAAGTCTTCCTTAGTTATATCCTTTAGCTCATAGTGCAGTAAAACCCAAGAAAACTCTTCCTGTTATCAGAAATTAATGGCTATAAGTACAGGGTATTTGATGAGAAAATAAAGCCATGGATACTCAAAAACATTGAAGTATAAGCTGTGGTGTGCCTTCCATGGAGCCACTCAGCTAGTACTGTATGTGTTATTCTGTGTGGCCTCACTCTTGTGCTTATGGCCTGAGATGATAACATTGTGCATTGTAACTGTATTGTTTTAATATAAATTAGTCTTTTAATGTGAGTTTGATATCTAAACTTGGGATGGCTGAGTAGGTAACTGCTCCTGGCCAATAAGGGAACAGCTTTCATAACCCAGGATTACTCAGGCTTAATGTAAAGAAAAGTTCATATGTTGAAGCACTCCCATATGACATTTTTTTTATTATTATTATTATTATTATTATTATTGCTGCTGTCATTATTTTTTTTTATTATTTTCTTATCTAACACTCACTTGGATCCTGATATTGCCAGGATTTGAGGCCATAGCATAACCTGTCTGGATTGTTCTCACACAATCCAAAGATAACAAGTCTTGATTCAAGGGAACAAATTGTATTATTTACTGTACCGGAGAATACATATACAGTACTAGCTCACTTCATAATAATTTTACATTTTCTTCACTTTACTCAAGGTCTTCAGAGGACCGATGGAATGTTTGGATCACTAATAATTCGAGAGCCTCGGGAACACGACCCGAACAAACACTTTTATGATGAGGACGACTACAACCACGTCTTTGTCATCACTGATTGGCTTGATGGTCTTGGAATTGACAAGTTCGTCAACCATCATCACACAGAGGTATGTCGTTAGGTCTTGATAATATCAGATTACTATTGTTCTGTGAGTGTTGTCTAATGTTTGAGATTGATTTCTGTTACTGGGAGTATATAATATAATCTTATATTTTCTTATTTTTTATGGGTCAGTTTCATGGAGTATATGATTGTGACATCATGACTTTTGCAACTAATTCATCATAGTTTTCAGTGTAGAGTTTGAGGTAATACTGTTGACTATGAGTACAGTGGGGTATGCTATAACGAACGGATCCTACTACGAATATTCCTATAACGAACGGTTTTACCTATAAAATTGAGATTGCTATAACGAACGAAACTCCTACAACGAACATTATTATATATATATATTTTTTTTTTTTTACTAATTTATTGTTTTTTTATTACAAGTATTAATGATATTCTTTATTTCAGGGGTTTAGATGCATATCTATGCACTTTTTTACAATTTTTACAATTTTATATTATATTTTTCAGTGTTTAGTGGTTGTATTTGGGGGCCTGGAACGGATTAACCCTATAACGAACAAGGTTCTAGAACCAATTAGATTCGTTATAGCATACCCCACTGTACTGTTTAATATATTCATTCATCTCTAGTTAATTACCTCTTTTTGAATTTAATGAGTTGATTTATCTACAGCATGACAACAAACCCTACAATATACTGATCAACGGCCGCGGGAAGTTTGTCAAGTTTGAGAGAGATGGTGTTGAGGTCTACACACCAGTCCAGGAGTACTCTGTCAAACCAGTGAGTAAAGTGTAAAGTCAAGTAGGTCTGGAGGCACTTGTAGGTCTGAAATCCTTATGCTGTGAATTAGAATAGTGTGTGGGTACTGTGCCAAATTCAGATGTTGGTTAGTGTCAATGGCTACTTGTAAATTGGGTACGATGTTTTGATCTGTTGTCAAGTTTTTGCAAGATTGAAAAAAGAAGTATATCCTTGAATGAGTAATTTTATGATTACCTGGTAACTCTTTGGCTATAATATCACACACACACACAGTAAAGATGTTGTGGCTTGAAGATTTCCACATAAGACCAGTTCCTTGTTTGTATTTATATTTTTCCTTACAGCCATTTAATCCGTTAAGTAGAATTTGTTAGCTTGAAAAATCAGAACATTAAATTTACTTGAAGGTAATGCTAAAGTATTCAATATTTTCAGTGATTTTTATAATAATAATAATAATAATAATAATAATAATAATAATAATAATTAACGGTTTATTGAAAAAATTCTGCAGCCCGAAGGCTGGAAATATACATTGGACATAAATGACTTATTACATACACATTGGTGGTTTAACAAAAGCCTTCATTAGAGAAAGGTAAAGGAACATACAGTGAACATACAGATGAATGTAGGTGTTGAACAGCAAACTCGTAGTGGAGTAACTCCCTCCCAGATGGTGTTAGGAGGAACTCACGTGGTGTAGTAGTTCCCTCAGATGGTGTTATGAGGGACCTGGCGTGGTGTAGTAATTCCCTCGCAGATGGTGTTATGAGGGGCCTCACGTGGTGTAGTAATTCCCTCACAGATGGTGTTATGAGGGACCTCACGTGGTGTAGTAATTACCTCACAGATGGTGTTATGAGGGACCTCACGTGGTGTAGTAATTACCTCACAGATGGTGTTATGAGGGGCACGTGGTGTAGTAATTCCCTCACAGATGGTGTTATGAGGGGCCTGACGTGGTGTAGTAATTCCCTCACAGATGGTGTTATGAGGGACCTCACGTGGTGTAGTAATTCCCTCACAGATGGTGTGATGAGGGACTTGACGTGGTGTAGTAATTCCCTCACATATGGTGTTATGAGGGACATGTGGTGTAGTAATTCCCTCACAGATGGTGTTATATGAGTGAGGTTTGGTCTTAGGCCTTCCTATCGTAGACGGATTAACACATCGCTGGTTGTTGTTGGGTCTCACGGGCCGTTATCACTGGGTACCTGGGACCTCACTGTGTGAAGGTTAACTTGGGTATGACTGTTACTGTTGAGTTGTTCTCACTGACTTAAGCACTGTTCACCACTGTTCACCTCTGTTTAACACTGGTTCCGTTCCTTTCCTAAATGAAATTGTAACTTCTGGCGAGAACTTGTTGATATTCCGGTGGGGAGGAGGGTTCAGGGGAGGGGGTTGGTATGGGCCAACTTAACGGTTGACCTGGCTGCTCCAAGAGGAGTGCCAGGTACGTCTTGACCCTTCGGTGGTCAAGGATGTTGTGTTTTTATGTGAGTAAATGAATGTTATCTTGTGTGGTAGTCAGGTTGAATGTACCTAAATGTATAGAACCTACATATGTACTGTACCTCTTATCAGATTACAAAATAATTCTTCAACAGTTTATATAATGATTCCTGATAGTATAGGCTGATGTTTATTGAACACTTTTCACACATATATCTCACTGATTGCCTCATAACAGCTTCGGCGCTACAGGTTCAGAGCTCTGAGTAACAGCATACAGAACTGCCCTATTGTTATCTCTGTTGACAACCACACCCTTGTCCCCATCGCCACTGACGGCATGCCCATCCAGCCCATAGAAGGTGAGTGAGTGTAAGAGGAAGATGGAGTATGAAAGGGATTAAAGAGGAAGATACAAAGGGAGCAGAGTATGAATATGTGAGGTATATATTCTGTCAAACAGGGTATAGGTAAGAGGATGGAAATATATGGGTAACATCCCAGTTTGTCTACTTACCATTGTGACTTCCCTCGAAATGGTTACTAATCCTTTTTTGGGTCTAAGTTAGGTTAGGTGTGTGTGTGTGTGTACCGATGTATATGTCAATGTGTGTGTACAGTACAATGAGGGATGAGTTTAGATGGAAGATAAAGCTTTAAATATAAAGGAAGAGTGAAGAAAGGTATGGAATGACTGTGTAAGGAAAGGTGAAGAAGAGCAGTAAGAGGAGATATGGAAAGAGAATGAGGGATGGTGTATAATTAGCCTGGAGTGTGTTTGTGTGTGTGTGTGTGTGCAATACAGGAGTAACATTTAAGCTAACAAAGCAATATGGCAGTAAATCATATCATACTTGTGTTATTTACTAATTCCTTATATCTACATCATGTGTTGTCTCTCACTCTTCATAGTTATCATTACTCCTTGATGGAATTGTCTCTTTTATCTCTGTCCCAACATTCTATATCTATCACCCTAATCACCCCTCCCATCCCCTTCCCAGTTTCTATATAATTGTCATAGTCAGCTCTTCGAATCCTTTCCACTCATCCATTGTTCATTGATTTAAGTACTCTTATTTTGCCTCCACTCAATCACCCAACACTCATATTCACTCACCCATCACTTGTACTCAGTCACCCAGTATTAGTACTCATTCATCTGTCTCACACCCTCACAGTGGAGTCCCTGACTATTTATGGAGGAGAGAGATGGGACTTTGTGGTGACCACCTCTCAAAGTATTGCCACCTATTGGATAAGGTTCCAGGGAATGCTGGACTGTGACGAGCGCTTCAAGTCTGCCCACCAGGTGACTTAAGTCTTGCCATGTTTTAGAAATAAGTTTGTGGTTTAACTAACATTGTCCATGAGCAAGGATAATGAATAATCTCAGTGAATAAGATGTTGTTTTTTAGTTGTAAGCTGAAGTGGTAAACTCCTGCAAAATATTTCCTTATTGCTAGAAATAATGTTAATACAATATTGTAGTACTTTGTTTCTAACACACACACACACACACACACACACACACACACACACACACACACACATACACATTTGTTTTTTAATTCCTTCCTTTAATGTAATAAACAAAAACCAATGAAAATTAAAACAAAATTATACTGTATATTGGTACCTGAAAGCCAAATTGTTTCCTGTGTATAACTTACAGATTATAAATTAACCAATTAACTTCAATCAGCATCAATATTTTATGAAGTTTCCTGATGAAGACTTACCCTACAGGTGGCAGTGCTGAGGTATGAGGGTTCAGAAGGCTTCCCTAGCAGTCTGGATGATGTCGATTATAACTCCACCATCCGTGAGGGCTTGGTTAGTCTAATGTTAATTTCAGTGTATAAGGCAACACAGAGGTGGGTTAGTTACCATATAGGGTTGGCAGTCCATTGGCCCCAGATTCATATCCTTATTGAGCAATATGTGACTGATATTAGGTGTAAGCCACAGTAGAGTACCAGTGGTATGACTGTATCACCACTGGATTGTCATAAAAACCCACCCAGCTCAAACATTCAGACTTATCTCATTCTATCTGGGATACGTGAGGCCAGACCCACACCCCAGGCTGTCTGAAGGTCAATGGTGTTCTTGGCAAATTAATCTCACTACTGTATTTCCATCTCCCTACCACAACAAACAGTTAAACTCACTACCTCCTCATCAGAAAAAACAATTACAATACAGTATGGTGTTTCCTTACCAAGCAAATATTTAAGCCCCCCTTTTCCCCTGCCACAGCAACTGAACAAGCTGAATGCTGCCCCTGGCGATGGCACCTTCCTGACAGCAGCCGAAATTCGAGGCGTAGAAGTGGGTGAAGATATTTCCCGCACGCCTGACTACACATTCTGGCTGGACTTTGACTTTTACAGCAAGAATAACGACTTTTTCCACCACGAGGATTACTACCCCTTTTTTGGAGGTTGGTGTATTTGTGTTTTTTGTCAAACCTTTATCCTCTTTTGTTACATTCTTTGTCCATGCTTCACTGTACTGTATATGGTAATAATATCAGCTCATTGACTCTCCCGTATATTCCCGTATTTGTCTCCTGTGATGCGATTCTCCTGCATAATATCTCAGTATATCTATTACTTGTTATCCCTCTGCTACTTTTGGTTCAGTTCCTTTACCTGATGTTCCATTTGTTGACACCTGTACCTCTAGATATGTGTAATGCTCTTCTTCCTTCATTCACTTCTCCTGGTCTTTCTTCTCTACTTACTGTTACTCCACTTTGGTTCAAGTTCACTAATAACTTTTCCCTTGTGCTTACTGTATCCAATCAGATAAAGAAATTTCCTTGTGAAGATTTGTGGAGGTATGTTTATTTACTCGTACTTACTGGTGATGATGATGTTGATAAAAGCATTCCCCATTTTGTTTAAAACCAAAGGATATCAAATCTCATTTTTAAAATTTTTGTACATCACCAAAGTAAATTTACTTTCTATGTACAGTACAGTAGTGTTAAAATGAAAAATACAAGTTTTTCGGTTGTTAAATTTAAAAGGGATGTTCCCATATGTGACACAATAAACTCAAAGTGTTTGGGATGTTATCAAAGGAAAAAAATAAAGTTTTTCCTATATGATGTTAAAAAGTAAAATTCCCCTATATCTCCACAGTTAGGAAACCGGTTCGTGTATTCGTGCCGCAGATAAACGAGATCAGCCTTAAGTTGCCGAGTGCTCCACCTCTGTCACAGCCCGAGGACGTTGACTTCAATTCCTTCTGCAATGGCACTGCCAAGAGAAACTGCAAAGGTGACTTCTGCTACTGCCCACACATCCTTAATGTCAAGAGGAACAGTCTAATTGAACTAATCCTGGTTGATGAAGGTGAGTTTGGTCATGAGACAAGGAACTAGATGGGTATTAGTCTAGGTGTTTCGTATGACATTGCCTCTCCATGGGGTGAACGTGAATTTTAGAGCCATATGAGCACTAAATGATCAGTTTTGTGCAATAATAGAACACAGGGAGAAATTGTATACAGTTTTTGGAGAGGGAAATGGTAAATATCATTATGGTAGCTAATAAGGATTATATATACAGTACTGTAATAGTAAATATCACATGCTGTGGAACATCATAATTTACACAGGAACATTTGAACTTGTTTTTTTTTGGGGGGGGGGTGGGGTGTTAGGAGCTACTGACAGTAGAATATTGCAATTTATGAGAAAGACTGAGTGCTGCACAGTACAGTATATAGTAATGATTGGTACTAAAGTCAAACTCCCAACCCTTGAGACATGGGTTCAGTGCCATGACCAGACAAGGTTGATGAGGGGTATTATTATGCTCTTGTTTTGAGCTAACCAACAGTCACTCCAGTACTGTACAGTATCAAAGCCTCAACCAATCCTTTTATGACTTACCACTCACAAAGTGTAGGAGATGGTACTGTAGTGTACTGTACGTATTTGTGTTTAGTTTGTTTTTTAATGTTACTCAACCATAACAGAATTAAAGTAACTCTACTGATGTTATATTTCAGCAATTTATGTTTACCTGGAACTGGTATTTTTTTCACCAGGTGTTGTATACTGGGCAAATCATCCCTTCCACCTGCATGGTCACACCTTTCAAGTGTTAGCCATGGGTCGTCTGGGGGAGAATACCACATTGGGAAAGGTATTCTTGAGAATAATGTCAGTACAGTAGTTTAGTAAATTAAACGTTTTCCAGGAATTCCAGGTAATGCATTTTCAAATATATATATTACTTGGGTTAGATATCTTTAATCTGTTTTTTTATGAGAGAACAACTCCTTCTATTTGATGTTAGTGTTGACTTTCACTACATATATCATATTCTTCCATCAGTGGGCCAAGTTGGTTGGTCTGTATATAAAGGGTGAAAAAGTTTGCTAGTCAAGATATGTAGATGTTATGAATTGATCTTATATGAGCATTAACATTATATCACCTTGATGAAGAGTGGATGGTATATAGCTTATTACATAAAAGGAAACAATGAGTGTTATTTCTTGACAAATTTCGAGGATCCAATTTCTCCATAAGTACAGAATATAGTTTTCACAAACATCCTGACATTTATTATGGGACACAATACTGTACACTACTAGTATTATTACCAACTCTTATTATGAGACCCAATTCAGAGATAAAGGAATGGAGTCAGGCCCAATAGTAATACTACTATAGAGCATATAAGGTACTTACTGATAAGATAAACAAACGAAACCGATAGTAAAGTTTCTGCTTAATGTCACAGGTACAGGAGATGGACGCAGCCGGACTGATCAAGCGTAACTATGACCACCCACCCACCAAAGATACGGTCACTGTCCCAGATGGGGGGTATACCATCATACGGTTCGTCGCTTCCAACCCAGGTAATACATTGGATATCTTCTGATGCTTTGGTTTTATCTTCCCAGTTAGATTGGTGATTAAGTGTGTTCCATATATTCATCCTTTGGTAAAGAATTCATTTGATTCTCTGTATTCAAACTACCCATTCTCCCCACTATACCCTGCAGTTCTTCCCACTGTACCTTGTAAATCTCCCCACTGTACCGAATAATTCTCCCCATCTCCTTACTGTACCCTGTATGATTCTCTCCTTTACCCACAGGTTATTGGTTGTTCCATTGCCACATTAGTTTCCACGTTGAAGTTGGGATGGGTCTGGTGTTCCACGTCGGGGATCAGAGCATGGTTCCCCCAGTGCCCAAAGACTTTCCCAAGTGTGGCCACTGGACTCCAGAACCCGACCCCAACTTCAAGTCCAGTCTCCTCCAGTACCTCAAGGATCTGGATGAGGAAAAAGTGAACGTCAACCTCGACCTCTTGCCCAATGATAACGGCAAGTACCCAGGTCCCAGTTACTCCACACCTACCCAGGGCCCCACACGTCAACGTCCGTCATCCGGGTCAATACCCGACAGTAGCAGTCTATCAGGCCAAAAAAATAATGTTGCATCTTCTTTATATCTTTTCACTTTTGTATTTTTTGTTCTTGTTTTCATGTAATTAATAGCAGATTTGTTAGGGAAGTCATACAAATATTCTAGGTTTGTGGAGAATTAGAATGAGATCTATATATTGCATTAAAAGTCATATGGTATAGTGGCTTTGTTTCTGTGTGTGTGTTTCTTACTCTCTGTCAATTGTAACTTTTGTTATTGTATAAAGTTTCTGCCACTCATATGCCTCTGTGACTTTGAAGAGAGTGTAATTTTGTGGTTGGGGTAATATGTACCGGTAGGAATTGTGATAAAGATTTTTCATATGTAGAAATCAAGATATATATAAAAACGGAAGAAAGCACACATCAGACCTGAAGTGTACTGGTGTTAGATAGGTTATGTTTCGGTTCAGATTTGAGTTGGAATTTGATAATACAATAATAACTTATTAACACACTTTGGAAGAACATTTCATGACTTTGTAATGTGCTTAGATTTTTTTCTCTTTTTTACCCTAATGCCGAAGATGGTTTAATTTTTGATCTCGAGGGGGTTTTTGTTGATCATTAAGAGATCCAAGACCTACAGAACGTGTCAGATATTTTGTGTTGGTGAAGATGTATATAACCATTCAGGAAATGTACTGTATTACATTCCAATTTCTCAGCATCTTTTGATTTAGATGATGAAATACTGTCAAAAATGTTTAAATTTGTCTTAATTTTTCACACTCAACATTGTTGTTTAATAGCTCCTTCTCCTCCTGTAGAGTTGAGCCTTTATATGAGATTGTCTTAACCCCTTCATTAGCTATGTTATGCAGGATAAGCTATAACAGCCATTGGCCAGTACAGTACAGTGAAGATAGTTGATTTTGTTTATGTAATTTATTGTTTTATATACTGTACATATACAGGTATGTATATATACCTGAACCCTCACTAATTTAATATTCACAATTCAATATTTTGGGCTTAATCGATTTTTTTGGTCAATACAGTTGCCCTTAGACAAATTTGTGTTGTTCTCGCAGTCATGCCTCCAAAAGAAACAGTTTTATGATGAAAGTTAAAAATTGATAAGAAATACAGTACAGCAACATGAAATGCATAGATATGTAGTATATGAAGTGTAATATAAAATACAATTGAGGGGTTTACAGTACCCTGTATACATAATCTCCATTTCACAACCATTCTTCACCTGACCACCATGACCAGCCCTCATCACCTCTTCCTTCACCAAACTCATCTCGTTTATTAATGTTAAATTTCACCTCAAAATTGATGCTCGCTATTTGTTGATGCAAGGTTGTTTGGTGAAGCATTATTGGGTCTTCTTCTTTATATTGCTATTATGATTATCATGTACAGTACTGTATTACAATGCTTATTGAGGCATTTATTGAAGTTAGATCATTCAAAGGGTAGTTTTAAGTAGACCAAAACTGGTATCCACGAATTTTGTTATTCATGGGGTTTTCTGAAACCTATCTCTCACAAAATAACAAAGGATACTTGTACTGTACAGTATTTACAGTACATGTATATCATACTGGACTACTGTATATTGTATAACTATATGAGGAGGCTTGAGATGTGTTTTATTATACCGTTATACTTATTTCAATATGGCATAACCTTAACTACATTTCTTTCCTTTAAATTTTGAGATGAATCCAATATGTTGGGATAATTCGATCGACCCAGAGCCCCAATGGTATAAAATTAGTGAGGGTTCAGTATACTTTATATATATACCTGATAAGACCTTGGTTTCATCCTATTCTCCCCTATCTCCCTGGTACTGTCCCTGAGTTTGGGTGCCTTAATTATATGAAGACACGTACAGTGGCTGGTGCATTTTGTGAGATGTGTCGCCTCTGTGTGTGTTTATATTGTATTAAAACTGATGGTGTACAGGAATTATTTATTTTTACACTCAATGAAGGGATCAGGTCTTTGTGGTGAGATCTTGCTTTCCCTTATCATCTTCACCATTGATCAGCCTGGTAGCCACTTGGACAGTAACTGATACTTGTCAACAGTGATCTTCAGCTAACAAGCTGATAAGTGGCAAACAGGATAGTGTAAAGTAAAAGTAAACTACATATATTAATGCTGTTATATTTTATATATTTATTAGACACAAAGAAATCTTAAACATTATTATTCAGAAGTTTAGAAATATAAAAAATAATCATCATATTTCAATATAAATCTTATAATGTTAGTATTTAGCATTTTACATACTGTACATTAAGGTAATATCTGTTTTTGTTTTGTTTTTTTACATATGTATATAAATGTAGTGAAGGAGTTAAGAGAGAAATTTATGTTCAGCTGCATTGCCTCCATGGCTCTAAACATTCCAACCTCAGTAAACACTACCTTTATTTCATTATTTGTGTCGTACTGTATTGTGTGTTTACCAGAGGGATGTGGTGGCTGTGTGGACAGAGTACTTGCCTCTTGTTCTAACATTTGCTGGGATCACTCCTGGGGCATCCTCAGTAGACCCAGCTGTGAATGGGTACCTGGCTTTACAGTTGGAGGGGTGATTGTTGTCTTTTTTTTATGTTTGCTAATATTTTATCCAGATAAGGCTCTGTGTGTACTGTATGTGTGTGTGTGTGTCTGTATATATATATTGATTGTATGTAGAAGTCTGCGTGCTTTATTGGGCTAATGAAATATGTATATATATACAATATATATATATATATATATATATATATATATATATATATATATATATATATATATATACAAAATATATATATATATATATATATATATATATATATATATATATATATATATATATATATATATATATATATATATATCTGTGTGTGTTTATGTGTGCAGAAGAGGTGAATTTCAAAAGGAGAGCTCAATATCCGATTAGCAAAAGTTACTTATCAGTTCAGATCCATCATAGGTTTGGTGGTCAATGACTGCTTGAGCATCACCCACAGCAAGTCAGTGAATGATTGAATGGCCTCAGACCCTTGTGGATGATAGCCATGTGTCTCCTCTTGCTAGCTGAGCATGAGAGATAGTTGCTGAATTGACTTAAAATCAGTTGCTACTTATACTAATTCCTAAGCAGTTTGTTACAGACTTTTAGGGAGAAAAGGGTCATCATGAGGGGGTCTTCTGACCAAGGTGTTTATGTCCTGTAGTCAGTGTTGAGTTGCATAAAAAACTACAAATAATAAAGGAGCTACTGTTCCTTTAGCTTGGGAATCTCAATTAGTGTTACTTTTACTTAGCCCAGAACTGCTTCCTTTATATCTATACTTTGCCCAGCATGGCTTTATGTTATTTTTAACCACCTGTTACCAGTTACCTAATCTCGTACTGATGTCAACTTCCTTAGTCCAGTTTAAGTACCTTTTCTCTGATGTTAACTCACATAGGCCAGTTTGAGTACCATCATACCTAGTCTAGTACTGTTACGACCATGTCATTCCTGTCTCGGTGCTTCTATACACACCAGGTCCCAAACTGTTATTATTACACTTTTCAACAACATGTAGCCTAGTGCTCTATCTAACTTGGGTCATACTGTACTATAGCACACTCTAAGCTTATATCATTATTGTAATATCATCTTAGCATTGTTACATCATTACCCTATCTTGATCCTACTATTTCTACATCGAGGCCACTGTACCCATACTATTTTTTTCTATTGCCACTACTAACTTATTCTTGCTTATAACACTGTTTCTACTACATATACCTCAAGTAAATCTGGCCTAGGTGACCTCGTCTGTTCTTCAATTTAAGAGACGAGACACGGGAAAAAGACAATCATTTTGACCCTTTCTTCCTATGGAGCTGTATGTATGTGTTAAGTTTAATTTTCCCTCATTGTGACATGATTTATTATCTATTGATATGTTGATGAAGTGTTCAACCATTTTTGTTCTTGTCATTTTAAGTTCATATCATTACCTCACTGATTAAGAGCCTGTATTGTATTGAAAGTGTAAAAGATAAACTTGTATATTTTAAATGTTTTGTTAACAGTATCTTAAGAAGACTACTTGTTGAGACTATTTTTTTAATGTTTATCTTAAAAAGGTTCATACAAGAAGAGATTCAGTCACGAGCAACATTCCTGTTGCCTCTTCTGCTGCTCCGCGAACCCCGAGATACAGATTAGTGAACCCAAAGCAATAGATACCGGTGCATTATTCTGTCCATAAATGCTTCGGACTCACTAGTTTATAATCTCGGGGTTCGTGAAGCGGCAGAAGAGGTGACAGGACTAAAAGTACATCTTAGTCCTCTCTTTTATTTATACATATATATTGGATTTACTTTACAAAATCATTCCTGATGCTTATACATATAGATAATTATTGAAGATGTGATAGTATTAATTGTCAATGTGTATAATTAAATATTATAACTCATTAGAGAATGACTGGAGCACCAGACAACCTCACAATACCCCTGTCAACCTAAGGTGTCCTATAAGAGATAAAGTACCATATATGTTACCAAACTCCTTTTGTGAACTGGAATACCAATGTTATTGTGGGTTGTGTTAAATTACCAATAACATGACCTACTATACCAAGACTTAAGAGGGTGGGATAAATTTTGGTCCCCCCCTTCTTAACCCCCGAGTTTTCCATTTCAGGATAACAGCTGTGTTTGTCTATGTACTTCAGTGTTACATTTATTTTATGTAAAGCAGAAATAGATACAGTATTCTCATAAAAAAACTAAAGAAAACATTAAGATGCATAATTTAATTTATTCCTCTAACATTAAGAACAAATTTTCTATAAATATTAATTATAAGTTAGTAATAAAGGCCAAGTACTGTACCAGGTAGTTATAATGTAATAACAGTACTGTACTATACTATACTGTATTGAATTATGCTATTTTTATAGTTGTGTAAAATGTGCATGTAAGGTATATAATTTATATACTGTACAAAGATGTGATTAGTCATTTGTCATTTACTTTATAATACAGTATGCTGTACCTCCAAGACCTATAATTCCTATATTGTACGTATAAATTATTTATTTTATTTTTTATGTTTACTTCCACTGTCTTGTAAACTGGATTGTGTCATTCAGAATATCAATTAATATTTTGAAAGTGCAGTAACACATTTTAAATCAGATTTAATGATACAATGTGCATGTAAAAGTCTTTAAATTATAATATTACAGTTCTTTGTTAAATCAATTTTGTCACTTCACATAAGCCAAAGCTTCAGTGTGAGGTGTTGAGACTACAGTACAGCCTCGTTAACTAACTCCTACCTGACGTGAAGAGGCAACAGTTCCATAAAAGTAATAAGTTATATTGCCCTCCACAATGTACTTGTATCCTCACCATTATGTATTCTTTCATATTCATCACATTTTTTTATAATGTAAATCTTTTACTGTAGTGTGCCTCCATCCCCATTACTGTAGTGTGCCTCCATCACCATTACTGTAGTGTGCCTCCATCCCCATTACTGTAGTGTGCCTCCATCACCATTACTGTAGTGTGCCTCCATCACCATTACTGTAGTGTGTGTGTGCCTCCATCCCCATTACTGTAGTGTGCCTCCATCCCCATTACTGTAGTGCCTCCATCCCCATTACTATAGTGTGTGCCTCCATCACCATTACTGTAGTGTGCCTCCATCACCATTACTGTAGTGTGCCTCCATCACCATTACTGTAGTGTGCCTCCATCCCCATTACTGTAGTGTGCCTCCATCACCATTACTGTAGTGTGCCTCCATCCTGTAGTGTGCCTCCATCCCCATTACTGTAGTGTGCCTCCATCCCCCCATTACTGTAGTGTGCCTCCATCCCCATTACTGTGGTGTGCCTCCATCCCCATTACTGTAGTGTGCCTCCATCCCCATTACTGTAGTGTGCCTCCATCCCCATTACTGTAGTGTGCCTCCATCCCCATTACTGTGGTGTGCCTCCATCCCCTGTAGTGCCTCCATCCTGTATCCCCATTACTGTAGTGTGCCTCCATCCCCATTACTGTAGTGTGCCTCCATCACCATTACTGTAGTGTGCCTCCATCACCATTACTGTAGTGTGCCTCCATCCCCATTACTGTAGTGTGCCTTCATCCCCATTACTGTAGTGTGCCTCCATCACCATTACTGTAGTGTGCCTCCATCACCATTACTGTAGTGTGCCTCCATCACCATTACTGTAGTGTGCCTCCATCACCATTTAAACAGTCCTCCTCCTCTCTCTTAACCCCTTGTGTGTACAGGGTCCCCTCTGAGCTGAACTAAATCGTCCACCATTAGCCAAATATAACATTAAAAGTGGTATTTCCATAGTGAATGGGTTAATAATGCATAATACCTGTACATATCACATGTACTGGTAATTATACACAGTATTAGACCTCAGGCTTTATCTTATTAGTTTTATGCCACTTATTAAACTGTACTTATGTTGCTTTCATTACATGTTAGTTAAAAAAATTCTTGAAAGTATTTCTTATAAATTTATATTCTTACTGTATATATTGTACCTGGTACATTGTTATTAATTAATTTTATTCCAACCTTTTTATTATAAGCTTTACAGTACAAAGTTTGGTGCATAAAATCAAATATCTGGTAATTAAAGTTTGAATTTTTTTTCACAAAGCTCTCTAGCAGGTCGTTCCAAGAGTTCACAACTCTCACTCAAAAATAATTTGCCCTGACAGTTTTCTGATTGTGTTGCTTCTTCAACCTTAAGCTGTGACCTCTAGTGGGGCAGGCATCTGCCAGCTCCAGGTATGAACATTCAACTGAGTAGTGCCCTCTGAGATGTTTATAAACTTTTATTAAGTCACCCCTTGTTCACCTATAGTATAAGCTAGTCTGAAGTATCTCTGTACCCAAGAGAAAATCAGATTTGCTTAGATAACTTAATATTTAAGTCACAGTAAGTTTTTCCCATACAGTACCAGGACCTAGAAGCCACCAGAACTTTTAGATACATAGCCCAGTTAAAACATGACTTAGTTATGCATTGAAGGATTTTTTTTATCTGAAGTGAGGTTCTCCCTTGGCTCTCAAGCCATTGTTTACATGGTATGGCTAGTTGTATTATTAATCTTCCAGTTTATGCAGAATTTCTCCCAACCTGGGTAGGAACCTTAGGACAGTATTACACAACATCTTGGTCCATAAATTACTGATCCTCTGTCACTTGTTCACATGAAATAAAAGAAGATATGTACAGTATCTCAAAAAACTTACTGTCCACATTGTGTAATTTAACATAATTAATGCAATGTGTATTCGACGTAATTAATACGATGTTCGGTTACCAAATGTAGTAGGAGCAGTATGCCACAGAGCAACGCATATCACCCCAACCGGGACATCACACGAGTTGCAGAAGTAGCACTTCGGGAAGTCATCTGACTCATCCTGGCAGACACGTTTTTAAGATGCTGTACCTGTAAAGCTTATAGTATACAGAACTATATACAGTGCTGTATATTACATTATACACAAACATACAGTCTCCAGAATGCATCGACTGGTTCTTACCCTGAACACATTAAATGATGCAGAATTGTAGAGACGACCATTTACACTTTCCTTATATATCCTGTACAAAATGTGCATTAACTAATACAAATGAGGAGTGATGAATAAAATTTTATAAGCATTTAGAGAAGGATATTACTTGGTTGTAGGGTGGCCACTTCCATAACCCCATATAGGAAGACTGCGTGGCGCGATTCTCCAGATCCAACCTGAAGACCATAACCTACAGTAAACAGTTGGGTTCAATATAATTTAAATTCACTGAACCGAGAAAGTGGTTTTTACTTATAGGTTTAAAAATTTAGTTAAAAAGTCGGTAAATCCGTGAAAATTTGGATAATTACCTGACCGACCGCCCAAGTGGCCAACAATTTACAATCTGATCATGGCAAAGCGAGTAAATTAAACTAACAAAATTCTTAAAACATGTACATAATCTTAATTTTATATTTAAATCAGAGAATGATGGCCGTCCGGGACTGGTGTGAGGTGACCCCAACAGACGTCGCTGTTCCTTGGGACCATAATTGTTGTCTAAATACAGGTATGTAACATATCAACCATTATCCAGACTTCCCATACATTATATTCTCTGAAATTTGGGCACTAATTTGATATTTTGAAATAGACACTTATTTTATACTGGAAAAAAACATTTAATGATTATGCTTTATCCCTTTATTCACTTGTCATCTCTGGGCGGCTACTGATTTCAAACTAATTATCGTTTGGTTCGAAAATCCAGTAAATTAGGACTTTTCACTGGAATTAACTGAATAATTAAAACAAATTTACTTATAATGTGATAGTTTTAATAAGTAAACGTTCACCTATATAGAGAAAATATTTTATAGGCTTGTCGACGGTGAATGACGTCATTGTTAGCGACCTGGACGACCAGAGAACAGGCAGGAGTGTTGTTCCCAGCCTGAGGCAAGTTATTGTGTTCAGGGATTCGACCGCTCGGCGCCCGAAGCTGCGTTGTGTTTTTTATATTGAAACAGTTTATTTAGTGATAAAATGAGATTCTCCAGAAACACGGGATATAAGCACCAGAGGTTAAACTTGTTCAATCAACGGCAGAGGACGACTGCATGATGGAGGTAAGTTAATGGTGGTGAATTTCAATGTTGTCTTATGTAAGAGATGGAACCGTGGGATGAACTTATTTAAGTCATTTAGTTGTACAGTTACTCACAAAAGAAAGCCCCCCCCCCCGGGTGAGCGGTCTTGTAACTGGAAGCAGTTCAGTTCTGGACCTCTCACCCAGAGGGTCTGTTTCTTTTATTAGTGACTGCACATTATTTTTCCTCGTATTTATGTCCCGGAGAGTACGTTAATATTAAGGTGTTTGGGCTTTTGTATACCGATAAATTGAGAGGAATTGGTGGCCGCTGATATTCGGTTAACTGTTATTTTGTTGTATTTGTAACATTATAACCACGAACGAAATATGGAAGCATTTTACAATGATATTAATGAATGAAGTCTAAAGTATTTTACGATACGACCGTCACGTATTGAAAGATACAAGTATTTCATGACAGCCAATGTAGCAAGTAATTTACAGTTGTATTTCATATCGGGAATATCAGTAATATTGTATCATTAAACGAGCGAGCAGTGTTGCGTGTCTAACAAGGCTACGAGTTGGGCGGAGTGGGAGGGTGGAATGTGTTGATGTTTTATTTAGTCTCAAAGTTAAATAGATCCCCTCGTTAAAGACAAGAGAATACAACTCACAGGTTTAATTGAGGTAAATCCTATAAAATTCTGCGTACCATCTGTTAGGTACCAAAGTGAATGTTGTGAACTCTAGAGCAGTCAAATGAGTACCGTTATTTGAGGTGCTTCTGTAATATATTTATTTTTATAATTACACTGCCCTAAGTTAACGTTTGTTTCATAATTAAATAATTTTGAGAAAGATAAACAGTGCAGTGTAATGAGTTTCGCGGTGAAGTACTGTATGTGTGATTCAAGCTAATGGTTTCAAAGGAAAATGGGACAGTTGTAGGGGTAACTATGGAGAGGTTCTAGACTCGGCCGTAATGAGACTTTGAGTTATTAATTACCACAGTGTTGTGTTTGTGGATTACCTCCTTTATTGTGTTGTTGACTCAACAAATATGGGAAGAGTCTTATTTGCCTTTATGTAAGACCTTGCTTAGGGCGTCTTGACCAGGTACAGCAGGAATGTGTTGGAGGTCATACCAGTTTATTAGTGTCCGTACGTTTATCTTTTGCCAGAACTTTGATTAAAAAACAAACCATCAGTGTTTAGAATTTATAAATATTTGTTTCCTAGAGTGCACTAAATTAAAGCTTGCTAAACCCCGTGTGTTTGGAGAGGGGGGGATCCGTTAACCAAGTACTTGCCAATAGTGCGTAAGAGACGTGACCGGCCGTCCATGCGCCTAACGAGTCGATCAGAGGTGAAGAGGATAAAAGCAAAACTTATGTATCTATACCAGCCCCAGTGATGGTCGAGTCTGATCTTAATGAACTCACACTCGGTGCCGTCACAACGCTCTCTGGCAAATTGTTCCAAGAGTTCACAATTCTCACTCCGAAAAAGTTTGCCCTGACAGTTTTCTGAACTTGGGCTTCTTCAACCTCATGCTATGACTCCTAGTAGGGCAGGCGACCGCCAGCTCCTGGTATGAACGCTCGATTTAGTGCCTTCTGATATGTTTATAAACTTCTATTAAGTCTGCCCGCCTATAGTTTAAGCTAGGCAACTGCAGGCGTTCTAATATCTCTGGGTAACAGGTTCCGTGGTGGCCTTTGTATAAGGGTGAGCGGTTTATCATTTCTATATCGGCAGTCGGATATTTGTTCTTCCAGTACTCGGTATATCTTGAGTACTTCATCGGAGTATATTTCCGTTATAATATTATATTTCATGGCAGTTAGTCTTTATAGCAACTGTGTTTTGATGGTAAGGAACCTCTGCAAGGACAAAAATACGCTGTAAAATTTATATGTAAAGAAACCACTGTACATTTACTGTTGTTTCTACATAATATCGATATCAGTAACGTACATATACATTAGATTTACGTGGTGTTTTCCAGACCTGGTACAATATTTTATTTTTCTCGCGGAGTATTGGAACAAGTTATGAGCCCACAGTTGGATTTACGGGTGTGTGGTGGAGGTTGGGAAAACACACTCACACCACATTCATTACTTCCCGCCTTCGACTCCCGGTCCATGAGATTATTCTGGTGTGTATAATTGAGAACAAAACTCCCTGAACAGTTAGCGTTATCATGTTATCTGCTTGTGGGTCTTGTGGATTGGTGTTTAGGATAACAGTCGGAAAAACACGTGATATCAACAAAGTCCATCTGAGTTGCAATCTTGTTTTGTCTGTATTCTTTTACCCAACTCTTTACACTTCCTTCATCCTGCTCCTTCCTTCGTTCATTCACTCAGAAGAGAGAGAGAGATGGACCCTGCAGATGCCGTCTTGCTAATACAACACGTGGTGGGTCGACATTCCCGTTCAAGATAATGACTCTCTCTCTCTCTCTCTCTCTCTCTCTCTCCTTTCTTGCACATAAAATAGTAAATAAAAGCCATAAAACTATTATTGGAGTAGTATTAAAGTGCGTGAAATTATTTATTACAGAAAACATGGCTGATAATAATTCTATGGGAGACGAAAGTAATTTGTAATTCACGCCTCTCCATAATTAAAAGCTTTATTTATTTATTTATCTATTTATTTTTATCTATTTATTTATGTATTTTTTATTATTTTTTTAGAATCGTGGTCAATTTAGAAGATAAACATTGGGGATAGTTACGTTTTGAATTTCTGTAATATACATAATTTTCAAGTCCGATAATTTGAGTTTATACCTTAAAAAATCATAAGATAGAATCATACTTTATTTAAATTCCTGTAACAATCATCGCGCGCAAAAAAGAGAACCTATTTTTTTTAAGACATAGTCGACTTTTTGTTTGATTTAGGAATAAACTTAATAATAGTTCTGAAAATAGTGGGTGTGGAGTTAACCTTTTGAGACTGTGTGGAAAAAATACCTCAGTGTGACCAGCCGACTGTGTTAATTTGTATTTTACTGTAATGGGTAATTAAGTTGGTGTAATTTGTAATACTGATTTTGTTTTTGTTTTGTAAAAGAATGTTATTGTTAAGCTGTTCTAAAGACACTACTACTGGGGCCATATTATCGTAAATATAAGGCAGAATCATCGTACTACACACTTGGAGGAGGGAGGGAGGGAGACAGTGAGAGACGCCGGGACAAGCACTGGGCAGACTGGGGCACTATCCTAATGAGATTAAAATGACACCTGCGCGCGCTGAGGAACACGAGGTAAACACAACATCACCTCATGACGCATTTCTGTATTTTACGTCAGTTCTTTATGATAGAAAAAGTTGGCGCCCCTTAATTCCGTCTCATCTAGCCCCTAATTACCGCTTGGGGCTGACGATAATTCAAGTGCAAGCTGACAAAAGTTGAGTGGCTGTTGAGTTCTTGAGTAAGTTTATCCTTGAACCCCAGGTGAGGAGGGGGCTGTGGGGGCTGGTGTGAGGAGTAGAGGACTGGAGGAGGAGGGGACGGGGGCTGACGTGAGGACTGGAGGAGGACGGGACGGGGGCTGACGTGAGGACTGGAGGAGGAGGAGGTGAGGATATAGGTAGGGGAGGGTGTAGGTCTGTCTACAGGTGTTGGGGAGAGAGGGAGGGAGGTAGGGGGTGGGAGTAAGTTGAGGGTGATTTAACACTTGATGGGGAGACAAGATAAGACGAAGGGAGAGTAGAGGGGGGGAGGATAGGTTACTGGTAGCTGTAGGGAATGAATGGGGAGAAGAGATGGGGAGGGGACTCTGGTGTTGGGGGGGAGGGGAAGTTTGCGTAGGAGTGGGGGATGGAGGGGGATTTTTGGGAGGTGGTTCGAATAGGGAGGAAGGAAATGGTGCAGAAAGTTGGGGATTGGAATTGAATTATTATTATTATTATTATTATTATTATTATTATTATTATTATTATTATTATTATTATTATTATTATTATTATTATTATTATTATTATTATTATTATTATTATTATTATTAGATGCCACCCACGCGCTAAATGAGAAGGTGTGACACTTAATTACTGTTTTAGAGATGTGTAATGATGTGTGTGTGTGTGTATGATATCAACGTCAATGGGTCTCTCTCTCTCTCTCTCTCTCTCTCTCTCTCTCTCAAAGTAACGGACGTGTGAAAATTGCTTCTTTTTTACTTAACATTTGATATTATGTTCACTATGATGAGCTATGAACCAAGTCCTTATTTCCGTAAAGCTTAGAGACAGACAGACAGACAGACAGACAGACAGACAGACAGACAGACAGACAGGCAGGCAGACAGGCAGACAGACAGACAGACAGACAGACAGACAGACAGACAGACAGACAGACAGGCAGGCAGAGACAGACAGACAGACAGACAGACAGACAGACAGACAGACAGACAGACAGACAGACAGACAGACAGACAGACAGACAGACAGACAGACAGCAGACAGACAGACAGACAGACAGGCAGGCAGACAGACAGACAGACAGGCAGGCAGGCAGACAGACAGACAGACAGACAGACAGACAGACAGACAGACAGACAGACAGACAGCAACAATTCAACATATTTCTTTACTATCTCATTTTTCTCTCTACTTTAATCAAGATATTTTACCATATTAATAATTTCTGGAATGTGACGAGCTGATGAGTATGGAATGACAGGTACTAACTTTGACGTAAGCTCCAGGTGTGGGGGGGGGGTGGTTAATATACCTGGTCATACCTGGTGGAGTTAACTAATTAGGGATACTCCGTCTAACTCATTTCGTCAGGTTGGGAGGCTAATGGCCTAGGAAAGAAAAATGAATTAAATAGGTCACAGGGTCATAAGGTCACCATGTTTCATTGTTTTGGTCACCTGGAAATGTAGAGGTGTGTGTGTGTGTGTGTGTGCGTGCGCTTGAGCCTTCCGGAATAGTGTTATAAAAATGAGATACGTATAAATTAATACATAGAAGTCAGGTTAATAGGATAGGTGTAATAATTAACTTTCCCGAGACAGAAAAATCTCAATTGTTTATAATAAGCGAAACAAAAGCACATATGAGTCATAGATACGACCATTTATAAACAAAAGAATATTCTAGTAAATAAATAGAAATCTAGATGGTTTATGGGTTTATGTTGAAGAGATGGTATATGGTTTAGCTTCCGGCCGCTTGAGGGAGGTATCGGCCACGTATTACCTGTCGAAGCGGTGATTGATAAGAGGCTAAAGGAAGTTGCAGCTGCAGGTGGTGTTGACTGAGTGACTGTCTACACCTGTTGTCAGCTTAAGTAGAGATTATCACTGTCAGCTGGTGGATGTTGACTACCCTCCCCTTCTATTACCCCTCCCACCCCTTCCCTGCCCATCCCTCATCCCCCACTCTCCCTCCTTCCCCTCCTCACCCCTCCCACCTCACCCCAGCAAAATCTTTTCCCCGTTCCCCCAAAATATCAAACTGTGTAAAGTGCCTCACTATTCTCAGGTATGCAAATCACTTTCATAACAACTTGATTTAACATGTAAGAAGGAATCATTGACCAGGACTCACAGGTAAAAAGGTAAAGTTGACGATGTTGTTTGTGTTACGACGACAAACTTGGTGAATTTCTGTGATTAAAAAATATATCCTAAATGCAATTCTTTTGGTCTGTACTGTGAGAGTATTATTGTGTATGTGTGTGATATTGTTTAGTTTTTTTGCTTTGTTTAATGATTTTTTATTATTTATTATTATTATTATTTATTATTATTATTATTTTTATTATTATTATTATTAGTAGTAGTAGTAGTACCGTAGTAATAGTACCACTGACGCTTACAATATATTACTCAAACTCTCTTCCCTCCAAGAAAAAAACTTCACTACTAAAAGTTTTCAGTCGTAATCTCCGCCATGTTCACCACACAGGGAATATAGGAGTTAGTCTGTCAACTTTCCGATATACTTCACATTTCGCTTCATCCACTGGTTTAGGTATATACGTGGGTTTAAGGCTACGTGGGTTTAAGGCTACGTGGGTTTAGATGCGTGGGCTTAGGTTATAATCGTTACTAGGTCTTTTTAATTTAGCCTAACTTTGCTTAACTTAACCTTGCTTAACCTAACCTAGCCTTGCCTTAGCGGTGGAGGGGGTGGTGGGGGGGTGGTGAAGGGGTGGTGGAGGGGTGGTGAAGGGGTGGTGGAGGGGTGGTGAAGGGGTGGTGAAGGGGTGGTGAAGGGGTGGTGGAGGGGGTTTGAATGATGTGGCGCCACAGTCACCCACACTGTTAAATTATTCTCGTGAGACAATACCCTGGACGCTTGGCTGGGCACCGCTACGCCTGGCGAAGATTTTGCAGGTGATGATGGATTGATAATGATGATGATGATGATGATGATGACGATGCTGATGATGCTGATGGTGGGTTAGTTATGATAACCTAACCTTACCTTACCCAACCTTATCTAACCTAACCTAACCTAACCTAACCTAACCTAACCTAACCTCAAATGTAAAAAAAAAAAATTCTACGTGATCAGATATTTCGCAAAGGGCTTAAATTTGGCGATGGTGGTCAATACAATTCACTAGTCTTTAAATTTAGCGAGGAAGTATTACACATATTGCAACATTGTGTATTGCAGAGTGGTGGCAGGTGTTGCATAGTGTAGTCATAAAACTCAAGGAGGGAGAGATGATAAACTTTATGGTGTGGTGGTGTTGATAGTGTAGTCGTGATGGTGATGATAGTGGTGGTGATAGTGGTGGTGGTGTGATGGTAGTAGTGGTGCTGGTGGTGTGGTGGTGGTGATTGGAGTGTAGTGGTGGTAGTAGTGGTGGTGATGGTAGTGGTAATAATAGTAGTAGTGATGAATGATAATGATGACTAATTATGGTGACAGGTGATGGATAATGAAGGGTATAGTGAATGGTGGTGATAGTGATGAATGATGGTGGGTGATAGTGGTGGTGGTGTGGTGGTGGTGATAGTGATGACAGGTAAAATGAGTCATGGAGTGAAGGGTTAGCACCAGGTGAGTCTGTTTACACCTGGGCGTCATCAGTGGACACAGGCATCATTATCGCTACTCTTCCTGGTAGTGTGGCGATTACCTGCTGAGAGAGAGAGTGAGATAAAGTGTGAAAGTGAGAGAATGAGTGTGGAAGAGAGGGAGTGAGAGAGAGAGAGAGAGAGAGAGAGAGAGAGAGATCCAACATATAAAGGAAATATTATATACAAAATGAATCAAAACAATAACTACGTCACACCTGTTAAAGAAAAGGTAAATCCATCCATCCATCCATCCATCCACCCACCCATCTATCCATCCATCCATCCATCCATCCATCCATCCATCCATCCATCCATCCATCCATCCATCCATCCACCCATCCATCCACCCAGAAGTAGTAGTAAATATTATAACTCTATATAACACAACAAGATCTCATGAGACGAGTTCAATAATAATCGATTTTTTTTTTGTTCACTTCACGGTCCAGTGTTACGACCCCCGTGGACTTTATTGTGGCGCAGAGGGAGACGATAATCAATATTTTAAACCATTATTATAAGTGTTATGGTCCCTTTTGAACTTTATTGTGGCGCAGAGGGATTTTCTAACCTTTGCTATCAACCTTGTCCGTGTTGGGTTGAACGTTTGTCTTTTGTTTCTTGTCGCGATGTTGTGACCTGGAATGACGATGCAAGTTCACTGGGTTCTGTCTTGATGGGGCCCGAGTTTTGGTAGATCCCGGTCTTGATAGGTGTCTCATTAGCCATGTGTCAATTTTAGTGGTTTGGTTAGGTTTGGTTAGGTTTGGTTAGGTTTGGTTAGGTTTGGTTAGATTTGGTTAGGTTTGGTTAGGTTTGGTTAAATTTGGTTAGGTTTGGTTAGATTTGGTTAGGTTTGGTTAGGTTTGGTTAGATTTGGTTAGATTTGGTTAGGTTTGGTTAGATTTGGTTAGATTTGGTTAGATTTGGTTAGATTTGGTTACGTTAACTTAGGGTGCATTAAGACTGGGCCTCATTCTTATTGGTCAGATTATATCTTAAAGGGTTTGATCCCCTAATTCCAGTGATTTGGTCCTATTAGCACTTGGACCTATTGGGATGGGTCCAGTAGGAGTGGAGTCTATTAGGATGGGCCTATTAGGACTGGGGTCTATTAGGACTGGGGCCTATTTGTTCCAGTTACATCTGAATTAAAATAGCCAAGGAAGAGATGTCAAACGGGAACAAGGGAACATTGTAAACATGAACCAGGGAACATTGTAAACACGGTGTGAAACGGGAACATTGTAAACAGGAACCAGGGAACATTATAAACACGGTGTCAAGCAAGAACCAGGGAACATTGTAAACATGAACCAGGGAACATTATAAACACGGTGTCAAGCAAGAACCAGGGAACATTGTAAACATGAACCAGGGAACATTGTAAACATGAACCAGGGAACATTGTAAACAAGAACCAGGGAACATTGTAAACACGGTGTCAGGCAAGAACCAGGGAACATTGTAAACACGGTGTCAAGCAAGAACCAGGGAACATTGTAAACATGAACCAGGGAACATTGTAAACATGAACCAGGGAACATTGTAAACAGGAACCAGGGAACATTGTAAACACGGTGTCAAGCTGTGATGATCCTGCTGTCTAATAACACTGGACGCCCATCATAGGTCATACACAAGGTAAACAAAGTATTATCATCCGTTCCTCTTCTCTTGTCCAGGACTTATCTGATACTAACACACACACACAGGCTGCCAAGGGGGTACTGGAGACTGACACGTGACATGGGGTAGTGTTTATGTCATAGCTGAGATGTGGTAGCTGAGATGTGGTAGCTGAGATGTGGTAGCTGAGATGTGACAGGTGAGATGTGGTAGCTGAGATGTGACAGGTGAGATGTGGTAGCTGAGATGTGGTAGGTGACACATGATACAGTTTTATAACATGTTTGTGATCAGGATGTCAAGTACTGAGAGAAGGAAGGAAGGAAGGAAGGAAGGAAGGAAAGAGAAGAGAGAGAGGTATTGACAGAAGGTAGCATCGGGAGGGAGGGAGGGTGGAGGGAGGGAGAGGGGGGGGGTGTGTAATTTGACCTGATATCATGTTATCAGGACACAGGGGAGGGAAAGAGTCACCTGGATTTATGAACATGATGGCCTCTTATCTATCCCAAGTGCTGAGCTAATACTTGTACACCCTCGATGATTTTTATATTGTTTTTACGTCTTTATTGCTACTACTACTCTTCCTCTTCTCTTTCCTCTCCCGGTTTACCATTTACTTTACTTCTTCCTTCCTTCTGTTCTCCCTCTTCCTTTTCATATTTGTTCAATTTCCTTCCTCCTCTTCCTTTCCTTTGTTACTTATTCTGCTTCTTACTACTCTTCTTTCCTTAGCTACTTTTTCTTGTTCCTGCTGCTTCTTTTCCTCTTTCTTTTCCTTCTCTCTTCGCTACTTTCTCTACTTCCTGCTATCGCTCTGCATCTTTCCTTTGCTACCGGTCACTTAATTGGTCAGTTGGTCAATTTACGAGAACTTGGTCAACACTTACTGAGAAACCTAACTTAAGAATGAATGTAGAGGAAGTGGAGAGAGAGAGAGAGAGAGAGAGAGAGAGAGAGAGAGAGAGGAGGAAAGAGAGGGATGATGGAGGAAAGGAAACGAGAGAGAAAGGAAAAAGAGAGGGAGAGGAGAGAGAGAGGATGGAGGAAGGGAAGAGAGAGGAGGGTGGAGGAAGGGAAGAGAGAGGAGGATAGAGGAAGGGGAAGAGAGAGAGAGAAAGGCTCGAGAAAAGGAAGAGAAAGAGAGAAGGATGGAAGGAAGGAAGGAAGGAAGGAAAAAGTAAGGGAAGGAAGAAATAGTCATATATTTTACCCAAATTTAATAGTATAGAACCAGAAAGAAAATTACGAGATAAGAGTTTGTTGACTGTTCTTCAGAAGAGTTCGCTGACGGCACAAGATTTGAGGAGGAGTTCCAATAATGCGATCGTGGGAGTGTGGTCATAGGTTGTGTCAAGAGGCGAGGACACTGGTAAGGGTCTGTGAGTTAGAGTAACCCAGTTTGGTCCTGACCTGACTTGACCTTACCTTGTTTGGCTTCTAACCTAACTCAAGTGTGGGTAGATGAAAGGGGTTTAGATACGTCTCTCTCTCTCTCTCTCTCTCTCTCAATCCAATCACAACTTTACAATGTTAACTTAGGGAATCAGAGAATTAAACTCAAGCCCTCAACCCCTTGGACACACAACACTCAAGTGACAACACAACACTCAAGCAGGACCTGTTGCGTTTCATCTTGCAACACCGTGATGAGTTCTTGTAGCACTGTCTTGGATTCTTCTCCCATCCACCACCACCTCCCCCATCCTACAACACCTCCCCCTCCTCCACCATTTCCCCCTCCTCCACCACGTCTCCCCTCCTCCACCACGTCCCCCCTCCTCCACCACCCCACAGTCCCCAGAGAGAGGCGTGGGTGGGGGGCATGAACTCAGAGGTCCCTCAACAAAGCAGCCTAGTGGGGCGCCCCAGAGTGTCTTAAAACAGCTGTGTCTGACAGAGAACGGTGGGAGGGAAGGTGGTGGTGGTGAGGTGGTGTTGGAGAAGGTGGTCAGGTGTTGGAGGGAGGTAATGTGGGAGGGAGGTAAGATGGTGGAGAAGGAGGAGGTAAGGTGGTGGTGGAAGAAGATGGGAGGAAGGTGATCGAGGAGGGAGGGAGTAAGGAAGATGTGTGTGTGTGTGTGTGTGTGACAGGTTACCTGGGGAGGAGTAAAGGTTATGTGGGTTACTGATACAGTTTTTGCAACACGTAGGGACGCTTGCACATAGGTGGGATTGATGGAAGGAGAGAGGAAGAAAGAGGGAGGAGAAGAACAGGAGGAGGAGAATGAGGAGAAGAAGAAGAAGAGAGAGGAGGAAGAGGAATAGGAGGTGGAAAGTAACAAGGATATTCACCCAGGAGAAATTTTGACTTTCTATGTATATACTATATACTGTTGTGCAGTCTGGCGGATGTGCCTTGGGCGGGGGAGCTAAAGTTGACTCTCTCTCTCTCTCTCTCTCTCTCTCTCTCTCTCTCTCTCTCTCTCAACCACTAAACTGCTGTAGGCTATAAGGACACAGGGTTGTAGTTCGGCGCGTTAAGACTACACCTACACCACTACCACCGCCACGCCCTCTCCGTGTAGTTCTTAGGGCAGGTGAGGTGACGATGTGTTCAGGTGTACGCAGACATACTCATTTAAGGATTATTGAACTCTTGACCTTTTGACACCCATATCCACAAGGGGAGTTTATTGCTACAAGGGGAATCGTGTTTGGTTCAGGTAAAAAGTTGACACACACACACACACACATAATACAATACATCTGAGTATAGGTATATGTGTGTGTGTGTGTGTATTTTGTGTGTGTATATATCTTTTCCATGTGTGTTTGTGTACGTGTATCAATGCGTGTTATTTCCTTTATTTACTTATTCGTGTAAATATAAAACATCAGGTATTGGTTTTATGAATATAGATCACACTGATACTTGAGTGAGAATTCAGGAGGGCCTCACCGTCTGCGCCTCTCCCAGGATAGGTAACAACGGCGGCAGATTTTTCAATTTGTAGTGTCGATGGCTGGAAGTTGGGGCCCTGATTACACCCTTAAGGTCATTCCTACACTTTTGGGAATTGAGGAAGACCTTATCGCTCCTACCTTGTCATACATACATACATACATACATACATACATACATACATACATACATACATACATACATACATACATACATACATACATACATACACATACACACACACACCATCATAATAACTTGCAGTCAGAAAACAGAAAAGTCTCCAACTACGCGTACAGCACAGGTAATCAGTGTCACGTCACCTTCAGTATTAGATATGATTATACCTATAGTCATCGTTAACAGGCGTAGAAAATACCAGTGTAGTAGAGAACATTGTTATTATTATTATTATTGTTATTATTACACTATCATAACTCTGTGAGAATTAGAGTGTAGCGTAGTGGGTGGTCAGGTCAGGTGGCAGGTCAGGTCAGGTCAGTCACCCCCTTACCTGCTGATTTACCTACTGACTTAACCTCTAACCCCACCCTCCCCCCTCCCCCTCAACCCCCTTAAAAAAAATAAGACGTATTAAAGTGCCCCGTCTGCCTGTTTGTCTCTCTGTCTGTCTGTCTGTCTGTCTGTCTGTCTGTCTGTCTGTCTGTCTGTCTGTCTATATATCTCTGTATCTCTCTGTCTATCCGTCTTTCTGTTTCTCTTGTTTACTTGTGTTGTATTTTTACTCTGTATCTTTCTCGCGTTTAGAAAATTCTTAGTTCACATCAGAAAGTTTGTAAAGTTTGTGAGTTGACTTTATCACTTTACACAGTTTGTATACTTCTGCTTTGTTTTCATTTTTATTCCCCGCCACCAAGAGTTAGAGGAGATTTAATTGTGATGCTGTCTGTCTGTCTGTCTGTCTGTCTGATAGTCTGTCTGTCTTACCTGTTTGTCGTTTCTGTTATTTTTGTTTGTCTGTCCTTTTATGTCTGTCTACATTTTACTGGTAGACAGACAGACAGACAGACAGACAGACAGACAGACAGACAGACAGGCAGACAGAAAAGGAAAAGTGAAACAATAATATGCAAACAAAAATTCTGTCGTTCTGAAATTCTTGTGCAAGTAAATATTTTGATTACACTCTAGGGAGGTGCTAATTCATGTCGGATTATACTGAATTTCAAAGTTATGATCTTTGACCTTTGACCTTTCAAAATGTTCTGGGTCTTAGAGGTTGTTAGTGTGAATATATAGATCAAGTTGAAATCCTGTATCACTCTGTTTAAAATTATCCTACTGACATATTTACAACCCGGATATTAATCTTGAACTTTGACCCACCCCTGGCCTTTGACATCTGACCTCCAAAACATCCCAGGTCTTAGAGATTGCTAGTGTGAACATCCAAGTCAAGTTTAAACACCGTAAGACTCACAGTTATATAAGCAAACACACACACTACACACACACACACACACACACACACACACACACACACACACGAATCAACACAGTATCAGGTAAAGAGAAGAGTATCTGTAAACATAATCAGTGCTGTGTGACTTCAGCTCCTCTTCTCTCTTCTCGTGACTGTTGAGTACATCAGGAGGGTTTATCAGCCACGGGGAGGAGGTCTTTGTTGACGGTGATCTCAAGGCTGACGAAGAGGAGAGAGGAGTCTGTTGTTGTGGCGGGAGAGTCTTGGAAAAACCAGGGGTGTTGAGGGTAAGTGGTGGGAACTACTGATGGTGTGTGTGTGTGTGGGAGGAGGGGACGGCACTAGGATTGTTGTGGATAGAAGTGGATAGGAAGAATAAGGAAATATAACACAGGTGGATAAGGTTGAAGAGCTTGGTGTCTGGTATAAGAAGGGAATTGTGAGAGAGAGGGAGAGTTGGTTAAAGTGAAGGAGGAGGAGGAAGAGAAATTGAAGAGAAATGAGTTTTATATTTGTTACTGTATTCTTTTATTATTAGTTGGTCTTGTTGTGGTAATGTTCTATATATCTCGGAATTAGGAAGAATGTATTTATATATCTCGGAATTAGGAAGAATCTGTTTATCTCGGAATTAAGAAGAATGTATTTGTTTATCTCGGAATTAGGAATAATCTGTTTATCTTTATCATTTATTCTGTATTTTGTAGTTATCATTATTATCTCAAGTTATGGGGTCGAAGCCATTACCAGCCTCTCCTACAGAAGCTTTTAATGTTGTAGATGTAATGAGATTTTCCGGCTTAAGACGCTGCCCCCTTAACATTTTTTGCCAATCAACGGAGGCAGATTAAGAACACCACCCAAGTCTCTGTTATGACGCCACGCCGCCCCTGTAGCTAGTTCTCCGTCAGTGAGTGAGTGAGAGAGAGAGAGAGAAAGTCAATCAGTAAAGGAGTGAAGAAATAAAAGAACTTCCTCACCAACAAAACAAAAGCAGTTCTCAGATTGTAGATCGTTCTTCTCTCACCCCCCCCCCCTTGTTGCATGCGTCAGTGAACGTAATGTTGAACGTCACGTAAAGGACTAAAGTTATATACATAAAGTGATTAGAGGATAGCAAGGTATATTTCCCAAGCTAGATACGCGTTTGCATTATATAGGCAGTCACCTTGAGAGTCTATATACCATTGACTAAGTAACCTTTTCGACTATATCATCATTGTGTAATATATACCAGAGTTAACATGGAGATACGAGACTAAATATATACCAGAATTAACATGGAGATACGAGACTAAATACATACTGGCATTAAGTGGAAGATACGAGCCTAAAAAAATCCTTATTTACATCATTATTTTCACTTTATTTTCCCTCTCGCTTCATCTTATCTTTTAATATGTTCTTGGGGATATAAAACACCTTAGAATTCCCGATAAGATTATTTACAAAATTATACAAGAAAGTTTTATTTTTTTATTTTTACTGACGTCATGTTGTATCGCCCCTGAACTGAGGTTAATGGTAAAAAAATAATGCAAAAAGTATTTCATATTTTTTGTAAGCGTCTTGATTCGATTATATATAAGGTATAATTATGGTTTTTAAGGTTTATATAATTATGATGTGGTATAATTATTTAGTTTTCTCAGTTTTAGAAGTGGTGTTGATAGAAGTGCTTATAATTGATTATATTTTGGTAGAAATTAATAATAACAATAACAATAACAATAATAATAATAATAATAATGATAATAATAATAATAATAATAATAATAATAATAATAATAATAATTCACTTTTGTCCTTATAGGGGAAGACACCACAGATACACTCAATTTTGAACACGCACACACACTCACACACCCACCGCCCACAAACTCCGCTAATTAGGTTCTGCACGACAAAAACACTTGACATTTGGTGAATATTTTCCTGTGTCCATGAGGCAGCACCAGCAGCCAATTATTATACATTATTCATGAGATATAAACCGGCCATTATATATTAGTCAGGAAGCACGAACTAGTCATTGTGCATAATAATGAAGGAATTTTATTTTTCACTTGGGTAGTAACAACACTAATTAATTATTATATAAATTTACGCTTTGGTGGATTTTTGTAGGGGTAGTGTGGATATAGTACACTGCGGGAGGGAGTCAATGTGCTAGGTACTGTACTCGATTGTGAATTTGTCTTGTGTCTGATTATTATTCTCGTGTACCGGGGGGGGGGGAGAGGAGGGTATTGTAAACTGTGTGTGTGTGTGTGTATGCAGTCAGTCAGTCTTTTACAGTTAGTCTTTGTCATTCGGTCAGTCAGTTTACCAGTCAGTTCGTCTTTGTCAATCGAATAGTCAGTCTTTGTCATTCGGTCAGTTAAGTCCGTCAATATTTCTCAGTCAGCCGGTCAGTCTTTCTCAGTCAGTAATCCAGTCAGCCACTCAACCAGTCCACACACGTGGCATAGATGACATGCTCACCCAGTAATCCTATGATTGTGACGTTACCTGTTCAATTGTCTCAGGTAACACTCCTTATTAAAGGTTATAACCACCTAGATAATGACTCATTACGTCAGCTATTATTTAACATATAAGGTCAAAGGTTAAGGTCAAGGTTCCCTAACCCCCCCCCCCCACATTGTGCCCTAGACTTGTTGTATTCAGGTGTTATTTAAGGCTTTATTTATTATTAACAGGTAGATTTGAAAAATACAGGTGTGTAGCTTTTCGTTCGTAATTAAAAGCAGATTTTGTTTTTGTATCAAGTTTTGTTTTATTATTATTATTAGATTTAAAGTAAACACGGGGTTATTATTCTTTTGTTATTTACTTTTATTGTTGTTTTACTATGTTATTCCTCTACTACGACAAGGTCCCCATCCTAACCTAACCTAACTTAAACACCCATATGATAATTCCCTATTTATACCTAAGGAACATATTTTAGTAGGTAATTAAGCAAGGGATTTTATTTAATAAGGTCCAAAATCCCTACAAAATAGTATTACAGTAAGTTAGGATGATATTATATGTGTTTTTGGGTAGTAGGCAGCTACCAAACAGGGAGGTACTACTGCCTGGGAAGATATTGGAAGCATAATGTGTTGTCTAATGGTAGACCCTGCTGCCATATGGCATCACTAAAATTGTGACCAAGTCCCAGGTTGCTGATCTGACTTTTTGCCTCATTTGCACACAATTGCTACTAAAGATAAACAATAACAAGAGATGAGTTTTGTGACAGCCCACCGTCATATTTTGCGTGGTGGCCTTCGACTCAGCTGGGGAGGGGTGACCAACTGCGTGTGAAGTGCTTGTAGTTTACGGATTGTCTTGTCCGGGAGGGAGGGAGGGAGGGAGGGAGGGGTGAAATGACAGGTCTCGTCGGGTTATTACTGATGGAAGGATTTTTTTTTATATACTGTAATTTGTAAACCACTCGCGAAACTTTATACTCACTCGATAGGTAACACACACACACACACACACACACACACACACACACACACACACATACATGTTATCTCTCTCATGATTGGGTGATATAAAGTAAACATAAACAATGCTGATGAGACTGTTAATGAGATAGAGGTGTACAGGTGTTGCCTTTGATTATTATTCACGTTTGATACATGTCTCAGTGTAACCTAACCTAACCTAACCTAACCAGACTAAACTAGGTTAGATCAGGCCAGTTTACGTTAGGTCAAGTCATGTTAGGTTAGGTCAGGCCAGGTTAGGTTAGACCAGGCCAGGTTAGGTTAGGTTGGGTCAGGTTAGGCCAAGTCAGATTAGGTCCAGGTATTACTAAACATCTCACAAGTTTCACTGAATAATTCTTCATTAGAAATAATTCCTGATTACCTGTTTATTTCACCTTCCTTCTCTCCTCCTTCCTCCCACCTTCCCTTCCCTTCCCTATCCTCTTTTCCTCTTTCCCCTCTTCCTCTTCTCCTCTTTCCCCCCTTCCTCTTCTCCTCTCCTCTCCTTCCTCTAGAGAGTGGAGGTTCAATCAACCTTCCTAAAAGACATGGTCTCGACTCTCCCCCCCCCTCCCACACAAAACAACGTCTTGATGTCCTGTAATACAATTAATCTTTGAGTCTTGAGGCCACGGTTGAGTCTTGTGGCCAAGGTTGAGTCTTGTGGCCACGGTTGAGTCTTGTGGCCACGGTTGAGTCTTGTGGCCACGGTTGTAATCATCAAGACCATTTACGGGCAGGAACAGACCGGCCCCCCAGAGTCACCCTCATGCAGGACCTCTAGTTCTGGAGACCGAATTTATCTGTGGGTTTAGGTTAGGTTAGGTTGGTTAGGTTAGGTTAGGTTAGGTTTGGTAAGTTGTGAAGTTGGATAGGTTGTAAGAATAGGTTTGGTTTGGTTTGGTGTGATTATTAGGATAGGTTAGGTTAAGAAAAAGATTAGTTTAAGTTAGGTTAGGTTAAGTTAGGCTACTATACGTTAAGATAGATTAGATTAGGTTAAAAAAATATAATATTCAAGATACACAAAGCTCCGTTAAGATAGGTCATGATGGGTCAAGTCAGCCTTCTGGTTCAATAGAGCGTCAAGTCTAGCAGTTAACCTGGACAATTGTCGTCTTGATGGCGTGAAAATAGGATGAGGGAGGGAATTGGTTGAGAGACTTGTGGAGGAGGAGGTGGTGGTCGTCTTACCCTGTGACCTGAGGGGGGGGGGAGGATAGTGACCTGTGGTAGGGTGGTGACCTAAGGTGTGGGGGGGTAGGGTGGGTGACCTGGGATAAGATGATAAGGTTAGGGTAAGTTAAGTTAGGTAATATGGTAGTTTTAAGTTAGGTTAGGTTAAACTAGGTAAAATTATCTTAGCATAGGTTAGGATAAACTATAGGTTAGGATAAACTAGGTTAGATTATATCTCGGCTTAAGTTAAGAAATATTTTAGTTTTAGGCATCTGGAAGAATATAATCAATTCACCAATATTTCTTACACTATGGTGGCAGGAAAAACATCGTCTGAATCAAGGGTTATAGTCGACCGTTGTGCAGTATTGATTTTAACAATTATCGTTATCAGTCATTGGATTATTGAGCTTCATAAAACTGGTTAATTATTCGATAATTTAAATTGAGCTGCGCATGGGGAGGTGGAAGTGTGTGTGTGTGTGTGTGTGTGTGTGTGTGTGTGTGTGTGTGTGTGTGTGTGTGTGTGTTGTCATTAAAGGAATAACAAACGACATTCTTACCAACCACCACATTCACACTACACTCCGTCTCTCTCGGTCTCTGTTCTGGTATTCTCTCACAGCATCGGGAAACTGCTTTAATCCTTACGACAAACTTTTTTACCTTCATTTATTCTAACCATAATTTATGTTCCATTCTGTTTGTTGTCTCTGGTTCGCTCGTGTGTGTGTGTGTGTGTGTGTGTGTGTGTGTGTGTGTGTGTGTGTGTGTGTGTGTGTGTGTGTGTGTGTGTGTGTGTGTGTGTGTGTGTGTGTGTGTGTGCGTTTATCTCCCACTTTCATCATTATGGACGTGTCCTTACTCACAGATTCAACACAGGCAGCCACATTATATTTGATCTAATATCTCTTACCAGCCTCCGTACAATATCTCAGCTACTTCGTATGTGGCGGAAGACTTGTGAATGTTAACTTATTATATCAATTACAGGTACCACTTTCTCCTTCGTCAGGTACAGTCAATAAAATATCCTGACGAGGGGTTTTGATCTATTATAATCTGAGCACTACGACTCCTGTTGTCTCGGTAGAGTTGGGAAAATTCTTCTTCGTCTGTTGGGTCATATTGTTTAACGTAAGATTGTAAAGGTATTTTTTTTATTGTGTTTTTACGTTCAGCTCACACCCTCAACGTATATAGGATGTCCCAGAAAATCTCCCTGCCTCCTTTCTTCCCTCCCTGCCTCCTTCCTTCCCTCCCTGCCTCCTTCCTTCCCTCCCTGCCTCCTTCCATACCTCCCTGCCTCCTTCCTTCCCTCCCTGCCTCCTTCCTTCCCTCCCTGCCTCCTTCCATACCTCCCTGTCTGCCAGCCTGCTCCCTGAGACGCTGTGAGTCCGAGGGAAGCTGGCGGGGATCATTTTTCTGAGACATCTTATGTATACAGTACCTCATGTTTATCCTCTAGTGTTGGGTTAAGGAATATCTACAGTATGTCAGGTTATAATGCCATTAGTAATAAACTGCTCTCTCTCTCTCTCTCGACATAAATTTATCTTCCTACAACTTTTCTACAACAATGAACAAATTTTACAACCGATCTGATTATCTGATTTAAACACGTGATCCGATGTCCATAAAAAGGTGAATTTCTCTGAATTTATCAACTTAATTCATCAATATCAATGACTTGTGTACTAACCAAACCTAACCAAACCTAACCTAACCTAACCTAACCTAACCTGACCTGACCTAACCTAACCTAACCTAACCTTACCTAGAATACTCGTTTAATAATAACTTCTCTAGTCGTTGAAGTGAAGTTATATATATAACATCAACACAACCTATCAACAGTATCTATGATACTGTATCTCTCTTTCCTTTCCCTTATCAGTAAAACAAAATATTATCTGTTTCCTCTGCGTATTGGTCAACCTCGAGGCCTTCAATAACCTGACACAAAGTTCAAGTCTGATGTGTGTGTGTGTGTCTGTCTGTCTGTCTGTCTGTCTGTCTGTCTGTCTGTCTGTCTGTCTGTGGCGACCTGTGGTGTAATGGGCAGCATGCTCGCCTCGCAAGTGAGTGGACCCGGTTTCGATCCCGGGCAGGGTGAAACTATGGGCAAGTTTCTTTACGTCATTTGCCTCTGTCTACCCAGCAGTAATTGGGAACCTGGATGTTAATCGATTTGTGGATTGTATTCCGGGGTAATAGTTAGCCAGTGCAGTTGGCGAGTTGTCCGGTCTTCTCGGACTATTCCTTAACACAGGATAAAGTTGCTCGTTATCTCAGGGTGTGGTTGTTGTGTTGGCGACAATTATGTATGTATGTATGTATATTCCACCGACTCAGACTGGACGCTATGAGTGACTTCTAAACGCTCTCATGTACTGTATAATATATATATATATAGAGCAACTCCCAGTCTTCATTTCTCAAACAATAGTGTATATTAACTAGTATTGAAGGTGCAAAAGCGTCACAACTCGACACTTTCCGCCCTGTGTGTGTGTGTGTGTGTGTGTGTGACGTAAGAGATAAAAGGTTACATTGATTACGGCTCGGGGTAAGGATGGATTGATAGATAAGATACTAAAGTTGATATGTTTGGTGACGAAGGATAAGATGGATAAACAGAGAGACACGAGGAAAGAATAGACAGAGTAGTAACACTAGTTGATGTGTACCTGTAATGTTAACCTCTTAAACTATCAAGTATTAATTATGCTCATCCAACACACACACACTCTCCTTCCGTACATATCTGACCTGTGATTACCTGAACTACTGACTGTAACAATGCATACTAATGATCATCTTAATTTGCATAAACTAGGTTGGTCATTGGACGATTGAGGAGCAGTTTACAAAAGTTGGTTTACAATACAACAAATTTATCGCAGGAATGAATTGAGGTCTTTTTTGTTTGTTTAATTAGTTGGATCATTTACCTGTGTGTCTGTGTGTGTGTGTGTGTGTGTGTTTTTACTGTTCACTGAGTACAGGTAAATTAGGTCTTGTGTGTGTGTGTCTGTTTTTCTCTGTGTGTGTGTGTGTGTGTGTGTGTGTGTGTGTGTGTGTGTGTGTGTGTGTGTGTGTGTGTGTGTGTGTGTGTGTGTGTGTGTGTGTGTGTGTGTGTGTGCTTCAGCGGGTACAAACACGACAAAACATCCACAGTTTTATTATTACCAAGCAAATGTTATTCTTTGGGTAAATTCCACTTGGCTTTTTTCGTGGTATGTGCCTGGGTGGGTGGTCGGTGGGTGGTGTTGGTCGGTGGGTGGGTGGGTGGTGGTCGGTGTTTACAAATAATTAATAAGTTCCTGTTACTGTTTACACCAAGTGGACGAAAACCGCGAAAAAAATTGGGTGTTTGTTTTAGAGACAATGACTTGTAATTAATAAGACTTTTAGGTGATTAATAATACTTTTAGATAATTAATAAGATTTATAGGTAATTAATAAGACCTTTATGTAATTAATAAGACTTTTAGGTAATTATTAAGACCTTTAGGTGATTAATAATACTTTAAGGTAAGTAATAAGACTTATGTAATTAATAAGACTTTAAGATAGGAAATTCTCTGAGTTAACGAATACGGATTAATATTTAACTTACGATAATTAATTCCCCTCGATTATATTAGTTTCATGTAGAGAATCTCTTTAGGAATTAGTACAGGAAAGTCGATATATAGTTACATGCCCCTAATAATTTACCACAACTAATTAAAAATTTAATTACTGTAACAACTAAAAAATTTAAACTTATGCATTATTGAGTAAACTTTTTTTTGTGTTATGTAAAATATTTATTCATTTGTTTTTACTCATTATAACAAAAGCTTAACAAAAGTAAATTACGTTTGAACAAGGCATTTCTGTAACCCTGGTATAATTTACGTACCTGTCCCAATTAGCCCAACGTTCAATTTCAGGAAACGAACGATTTTTTTATTTATTTTTAATGAATATGTAATTGTTGGTTTGTATTTTCGTGTAGGAATTAAGTTTTGTTACCTATGTATCCACTGATCACCTGAAGATTAATTAACCTTGTTTATTTCACCTGGGGGGTTGGGTTGGGTTGGGTTGGGTTAGGTTAGAATATGATATTAGTTCACCTTACTATTGAAGTTAGTATGGCTAGATGGGTTTTTTTTACAGGTAATTTAGGTATGTCTGGGTAATACAGGTAAAGTAGGCGTAACTAGACATTTTTTCAGGTTAATTAAGGATAACTAGTCATTTGTTCAGGTAAGATAAGCTTGACTAGACATTTAGGTTAATTAGGAGTGACTAGACATATTTATAGTCGATTTCGTGATGGTTAGACATAGTTTGTTATATATGGCTCGTCTAGACACCTCTGAAATAGAAGCAGCAGCGCACTTGAAGACTTGTATAGATTAATTAAGTCAGGTACACACACATCAGAGTCAGGTGTGTGTGTGTGTGTGTGTGTACGTCCTTATGGTGGTGAGGTTGACACATGGTGTACTCTCCTTCATTCTATCACTTGGTGTGTCTTACCTCCCTCCCCTAGTGTACCCTCCTTCCCTCCCTACCTCCATCACCCAGTCGTCATCACCTCACATCTAAATGACTTGCCCTCACCATCATGGGAAATCAATGCCACGAGTGTCACATTATATTGAGCATTGATTGACGGGTAAATTCATTTCCCAGCGTCAGTGAAATAACCAAAGAAGAAATAAAAAGAGTACAAGGTTCCAGGTCGTGTCTCAGTCCCTCACGCTACAGCTGTATTTCATGTATAATAAATCATGCAGGTGTAATAACTAGTGCGCGTGATGATCCCTGGTTATACAGATAGACTTACGATAAGCGCTTAACGATAGCCGTCCCCGCAAGCCTTACCCACCTGCTGAAACTTCTCTCCCACTATATCAATCTCGCTCGCCGATTGGTCACTTTCTGCTTGATGTAGCTCATAGGCGCCTAACGTGATTGGCTGATACTTGCCCCTCTTCTCTAGGGCGAGGCGGGGATTGGTGGAGAGGGAGGGTGACGTCAACCGCTGGAAGGTAAGGGGGCAGGGGAGACCCGACGCGGCATGGTTGAGCCAGTTGCTGGAAGTGTTGAGTTGAGCGCCACCCACCGTAGCTGTCACACATAGCTACACCCGCTCTCCCAGAATCTCCCCCCGTGCATCTCAGTTCTTCTCCCCTTCACTCTCACACACACATACACTCACTGCTGCTGCACTCCACCACAACTCCAACAATCTCCATCACATTTCTTCGTCCTCAACAGCCAAACTCAACCAATAAGGTAAATGAAATGGTGTAAAGTTTCCCTTACTCAAAAAAAAGTTTCTTGTCAATATTGAGTTGATCTTTTGTGTGTGTGTGTGTACTTTTTATTGTTTTCGTAGATGTAGTACAGTATTAGTTAGTTCGTGTGTAGTTTCGTGTTTATATCAAAGTTTTAAAAGTTTTTGTGTGTTCGTATAGGCTGACGCTCGACATAACAAGCAGTTAGTTATTCACTACCATAGATAACTACGTTTTGTTATTGTTATTCATTTCTGTAAAACTTTTACTCGTTGTGTGTTTGTTAGGGCAGAAACTTTACAATAAACATGTAATATTTTTTTCCACAACTTTTAAAACTCATATTACTGGTGTTTGTTTTTTGTACATTGTGTTTTTATAAAGTTTTCAAAGTTTTTTTTTATTCAATGGTTCAATACAGACTTATGTGTTTATTGTCGTGTGTTTGTCAAGTTAGAGAATGACATTTCAACTTTGTTTTGGATAGATAGATGAATGAAATAATAGATAGAATAAAGAATAGATGGATAGATGAGTGAAGGGATAAATAGACAGATGAAGCAATGGATAGATATATAAATTCCTTTTGATAATTCAGTCATTTATCCTCACCAAACTTTTTTTAGACGGTGGATAATAATTCCATATAATTCTCTAAGTGATAATTTCTTCGTTCATTCTATCAAAGTTATGAATAATTCTCTAACACGATAATTACCTCAAGTAGTCGATTATTTGTTATAATTGATGAAATAATTGCTCACTGGTACCATTAATAGAATTGTCCTTGGAACTTCGATTATAACTTTCTGGTTGATAATTAATTGAAGTTAATTATTTGTTCTTCAGTTAATGTGTAAATAATTCTGTCATAATTCCCTCGATAATTTCTATAGTGGGATGAATAATTTATTTTGATAGTAATTGAATTGTGTTTCTGCCACGTGGGTATGGTGTCACGTTTCATAGATTGATTGAGATCGTCAGCAGTCAGCCCAGGGTGTCAGTTTTGTGGGTCTGACGTTATATATGGCTGATAGGTTGAGAATGTCAGCCCAGGGTGTCAGCCATATGGATCTCATAATACGACAGACAAATTTAAATATACTGACTACGTATCCCCTCAGGTTTAAATATATATTATCCACTTAATATACCATAAACATAAGTTAAGCCTTATTTTAGATCATTTTCTGACCAAGGGATAAATTTGGGAGGGTGTGTAAACGGCTGGTGGGTTGGTGGGCAGGTGGGCTGGTGGGCAGGTAGGTTGGTGGGCTGGTGGAGGTATTTAAGTGCGCTCGTGTATAAGTCATGGCTGAGTGGGTGCTGTGAACTACGTGTATACTGTACCGTAGATTTTAGGTTAGGTTAGGTTGACGGTGTGTGATGCGTCTCTCTCTCTCTCTCTCTCTCTCGCTTTCTCTCTCTCTCTTTTCCTTCTTTCTTTTTTTCTCTTTTCTTTTTCTTTCAATTTATTTCCTTCTATTTTTTCTTCTTTCTCTTTTTCATTCTTTCGTTCTTTATCTCTCTCTTTTCTCTCTTCCTTTATCTCTCTCTCTCTCTCACTATTTATTTATGCCTAACATTATCCCATTTTATGTTTCATCCTTTACATACAGTATATTGCTCAGATTTTGTCTCACTTGATGTCTCGATATCCTTTTTTTATGTCTCAGATTATCCTCTCAACAGCGTTTATGGCTCAGATTAATCCCTTAACTCATTTATGCCTCAGATTAATCCCTTAACTCATTTATGCCTCAGATTAATCTCTCAACTCATTTATGGCTCCAATTGACCCCCTTAACTCCTAATTTATGGCTCAGATTTAATTCCTCAGCTCCTATATGGCTCAGATTTTGTCTCACCCCGTGGTTGGCTCTCATCACCTGTTATACGCCTTACCTAATAACTCCTACCGATTACAACACGAAAATAATGGTGGAAGGAGAAAAATATCTAATAAGCAATTAATCGTCAGTAGTGGGCTGTAAAAATGTACTTTGCCAAGATACTAATGTTAGGTACGGGAGTTAATTTGCCCTGGTTTCAATTTTTCGCTGTTTTTAATTTGGTTTTATTTATTTTGTTGAAGCTGGAGTGATTTACGTAATAGTGAAAGGATTAAAACGAAATATGCAGACGTAGGTGTTTGTGTTGTTAAAATGTTCCTTGTGTTGATCGTATATTTTTTTGATGTAATAGTGAAAGGTTAATGGAATACAGAGTTGGATTTTGAAATTCTTAAAAATTTTGGTAGTTTTGAATCGATTTTTTTTCGAACTGGAGTGATTACGTAAAGGTAAAAATATAAAAAAAAGTTACAGAATTACAGTTGTAGTTTTGTAATTTTCTCCAAGATTCATATAATGGATTTTGTACTCTAGTGACTGATGATATAAGGGCGTATTTAATTAACCCTATATAAGAAATAATACAAATATGGCTACAGAACTACGCCGAGACTGTAGTATAGTTTGATACGTTTTCCGAGTTAATGGACAAAATTAACGTTAATGGTCTCAGAGAACACATTCATGGCGGGTTAATTAGCATTCGTCTTGGTAAAAGTTAATATATGGTTAACCAGGTAATTGTATGACCTACTTATTTAATTCTCGTGATTGTAAGTTAATTGTATGACCTACTTATATAATTCTCGTGATTGTAAGTTAATTGTATGACCTACTTATATAATTCTGGTGATTGTAAGTTAGTTAAATGTGATTCACTTATAATTTTTTAGGTATATTTGTTCTTGTTATATAAGTGCTGTTGTTTTGATGGTGATTTTATGTATTGGGGTAAAAGTAAATAATGTGAGCGTTATAATTTTTTTTTAATATTGTTTAGATAAAAAAAAAAGACGACGCTACACTTAAGCTTTTCCCACGCTTGATTTTTTTCTTGATAAGGTTAAGTTTTTTGTCAAGTGTTTTCATTAATCTTCAGAAATAATATTGTTAAATGTGGACACTTTATGAAACACAAATTTAACCACCACCACCAACCACCACCAACCACAACAACCACCACCACCAAGATACGTGACATCCCAAAGACAAAATATTAACTCTCAGTATTTGTCTTCTATATAATTTCCCCGCAACAAAATATATAATAAAAGTTTGTTATAAAAGTATATTGCAAAGGTTTAGTTGACCATCGGCTCCTACACAAACACCCGTCCCTAGGAAACATACTTCCTTGTGTTGGTGATGGTGGTGGTGGTGGTGGTGACGGTGGTGGTGGTGACGGTGGTGGTGACTTGGTACTGTGGTGGCGGTGATCTGGTACTGTGGTGGTGGTGTGGTATTGTGGTGGTAGTGTTGATATAATACAATGGTGATAGCAATGGATTAACTTGAACAGACAGTCAAGAGAGAGATAGACAGCTAGAGTGAGAGAGAGTGAGAGAACTAGAGTGAGACAAAGAGAGAGAACCATATTGAGAGCGAGAGAGAGAGAGAGATTCACACATTCCTCATCTTCTCTCCTCCACTCATAATATCAACAAAACAACAATAACTACATAACTTAATAAAGTAACTTAACTACTTACAAACTACTTTTTCTTCTATTTATTCAACAAGTAGTAAAGTAGTTCTGTAGTATAAGTAATAGAGGAAGTGTTAAGTGTCCATTGGAATCTCACATGATTGACTGTCAATTACTTATTTTATTTTACTTAATGCCACGTTGTAAGTAGTTGTAAGTGACGCCATCTATATATCGTGTTACTTATCCAGGTAAAATTGTATGTAATAAGTACTTTCACATCTGCTACTTTCCATTACTTAACCAGGTAACACTTAAATTATTGTAAGTACCGCCGGGTATGTGTAAAGTATTGTATTGTCGTATGTACTTTCTACCCACCTACTTGCATGTACTTTTATTAAGAATGTCGTGGAAGTACGGAAGACCATCGTACTTTTATTATTGTCGATATTTTGGGGGATTTTAATTCCATAAAAAAATAATATAAAATAATATAAATTAATAAAAAATAAGAAAAAATAAACACAAAAAAATAAACAATAATTCAAATAAAATAAAATACGAGAACCACAAATAATAGAATAAATAATAAATAAAATAAATCAATAAAACAAAAAGACCTAAACAAGAATAACAAACAATAAACAGACTTACGTAAAGAAAATGAATGAAAAAAAAAATTGAAAATGAGAAGAAAAAAATGTATTTCAGAATCTCGGTCTCCAGAAGGTGAAGTCATTTTAGAGAGAGAGAAAAAGGAAAAACAAATTAATGTTGACAGGTTATGTGAGGGGGAGCGAGATGACCCCGGGGCCTGGGAGACTGGCCGTGGGTCAAAATTGGGCCCCAGTCTTAACCATTAGGATTAACTCCCTTAGGATTAGGACCCCTTAGGATTGGGATTCATTAGGTTAGTGGGCCCTTGGAATTAGGGTTCATTAGGTTTTTGGGCCCTTAGAATTGGGGGCTCCATTAGATTCGTAGATCCTTAAAATTTGAAGCCCAGAAGGATTGAGGTTCCATTAGAATTTTGGAGGACCCTTAAAATTGGACCCCATTAGAAGAGGACTTTACTGTTAATGGCCAAATTGGAGACCATTTAACCAATCACTAGGGAGAGCGAGGTAGGGATACTTAATGGGGACACGAACTCTAATGAGGGAGAGAAAATGGGTGGAAAAGGAAGATGAGAGAGAGAGGTGGAAAAGGAGGAATGAAGAGGAGAAAAAGGGAGAAGACTTATGTTCGTGAGAGAAGGAGATGGAAGGGAGGCGAGGAGAGAAGGAGGTGTACGGAGAAGGAGATATGGAGGGAGGGGGGAGGAAGATAGGAGCAGAGGGAGATGGAGGAAAACAGAGAAATATGAAGAGTACTGGAGGAGATGTAAGGGAGGCTCCAAGGTACTGTACTGTGGTACTTTCCTCCCCTCCCTCCCCTGTCATGGCCGTCAGTCACCTGGTAGTAGTAATAATCATTCCTCTGGACGAAGTGAACGATCAGTAACTCGACCCTAGAAACGTGATCAATTAGCTAGACGTCAACAAGTATCAGCAGTCAGTAGCTTGGAGGGAAGGTGACCGAGTTACCCTTCCTCGCGGAGTAATGCATGAGTTTGTTTACATGTGAACGACGTCGCTCCTTGGGTCAAATGGGTGATGATCAGTGTAAAATATAACTAAATTTAACCCTTTCTAAACACAGGTATCTCATAACCCCAGCGCTATTGTGTGTTAATGTAAAGGAACGTCAACTACAGTAATGTTTCCTCCCGGCACTGACCAACACAACACTCCTTAGCACTACTTTACCTCACATATACTTCAGGCCAAAGTTTTTATCACGGAGAGAACTTTGGAAATATATTATGGGAGTTTGTAGGACGCTCTTGCTGACTGGCTGGTGAGAGGAGGGTCAGTCTAGCACCAGCCAGCGTCAGGGATTACTGTAATTTACGATACTTGGTGAAATTACAAAAAAAAAAAAAACATACGGTATATAAAAGGGGAGAAAATTAAAACTTACATAAAAATCCTGATATTACAGATACGTACACAAGCAGACAGACACAAACACAAGGTAAATAATCACACAGAACATCATCCAGTCATATAAAGATACGAGTAAAAGAAACACATTAATTAATATAAACTAAAATAGCAACGACCTTCATACACACCAACAAAATGTAACCAACAGCTGAATTCCAACAAATGTATGCTAAGGTGTAATCATGAACGCTATAAAAAAAACAATAAAAAATCCTTTACATTCGAATGGTATAACTACAACACCACCTATGAGTAAACAATGAAATGAGTGACTCGTTTTGGCATTTCGGGACGTCAGGTGTGTACAAGGACTTATGTTCGTGATATATTTTTTCCACACCTTATGCACTAATTAGCTACCTGTACAACGATTAGTTACCTTCACTAATTAAATGAAAGATATTTAATCATTTCACCTTGATTAACTAGAAGACATATTTCACACCTTATGTACAAATTAGCTACCTGTGTGATTAGTTACCTTTACAAACATCATCATTACCTGGTGGTCGAGTGTGTGAGGTCGACGTCGAGAAGTTTTCAGTTGTTTATCAAAATCCCTTATGTCTATCGTGGTTTTATTTGAGGGAAAAAACAGTGAAATGTTATCGTCCTCTGTTTGTTATCTTAAAACCACACCCACCCTACCTACCCACCCAACCCACCCCACCAACCCACCTACCCAACCCACCCCACCCACCCACCCACCCACCTCACAAGACGCCGTTTATATATAGTTTTTCACCTCATTATTAAAGTCACGTCCGATCTGTGTGTGTGTGTGTGTGTGTGTGTGTTTGTTGTGGTCTACCAAAAGAAGTGGAGAATGAGGATATTTATACGACAGTTAGGTAACGTGTGAGAGAGAGTGAGAGGGAGTGAGTGAGAGAGAAGGAGAGTGAGTGAGAGAGAAGGGAGAGAGAGGAGGGAGAGAGAAGGAGAGTGAGAGGGTGGGAGGGGAGGGGTGAGAGGAGAGGAGGGAGGAGAGAGAAGGAGAGGAGAGGTGAGGAGAGAGGAGAGGAGGAGAGAGAAGGAGAGTGAGTGGGGAGAGAGAAGGAGAGTGCAGAGGGTGGGAGAGAGAGAAGGGAGGAGGGAGAGGGGAGTGAGTGAGAGAGAAGGAGAGGAGGGAGAGAGAAGGAGAGGAGAGGGGTGTGGAGGAGAGAGAAGGAGGAGAGGGTGTGAGTGAGGAGAGAAGGGAGAGGAGAGGAGGAGGAGAGAGGAGAGGAGAGGGGAGGAGTGAGAGAGAAGGAGAGGAGAGGGAGGAGGAGAGAAGGAGAGGAGGGGAGTGGGTGGAGAGAGAAGGAGAGGGAGAGGCGAGTGAGAGAGAAGGAGAGAGGAGAGGGAGGAGTGAGAGAGAAGGAGGGGTGGAGAGGGAGGAGTGAGAGAGTGGAGTGGTAGAGAAGGAGGTGGGGGAGAGGGAGGAGGAGAGAGAAGGAGAGTGGAGAGGGAGTGGGGTGAGAGAGAAGGAGAGGAGAGGGAGGGGGTGAGAGAGAAGGAGAGTGAAAGGGGGTGTGGGGAGTGAGAGAGAAGGAGAGGAGAGGGGAGGGGTGAGAGAGTGGGAGAGGGAGGAGGAGAGGGAGTGGGGTGAGAGAGGAGAGGGAGGGAGGAGAGAAGGAGAGGAGAGGGAGTGGGGAGGCAGAGAGGAGAGTGAGGGAGGAGTGGAGAGAGAAGGAGAAAGGAGGGAGGAGTGGATAAGAGAGACAGAGGGAGGGTGAATGAGGGCTGAGGTTGGGTGGGGTGGGGCAGGAGATGGGGTGGGGCAGGAGGGGGGGGCGGTTTACTTGGACCATTACTGCCAACCCTTCTTGTAATGGGGTGAAGGTTCGTGTGTTTGTAATGCTTCCTGGTAATGTAAATTATATCCTAACTTCCGTGTGTTGGAATGTTAAGAGGAAGGAGAGGGAGAGGAGGAGGGGTAAGGGAGAAGGGAGAGGGAGGGAGGTAGATAGAGAAGGAGTGAGGGAAGAAGATAAAGGAGATAGAGAAGAAGAAAGGGATTGTGTCTGTCTGTCTGTATTTTTCTCTCGTATATCGTTATTGTAGAGTTATTTTAGTTTTCTTCCCGGGTATTTGGTTTTTCAAGAGTATTTAGTTGTATTTAGTTTTTTCCCGAGTATTTAGTTTTTTCAAGAGTATTTAGTTTTTTCCGAGTATTTAGTTTTTTCCCGTTTTTTTTTAGTTTTTTCCCGTTTTTTTTAGTTTTTTCCCGAGTATAATAATAATCCCAGCTCACTCATCACTCACTATTAACTCTTATAACCTCGACCTTTACTAAAAAAAAAAAAGTTTCAGGGATAAGACTAAAAAAAAAGTTCCTAAAAAAGTTTTGTCTTGGATTGAAAATAAAATTCACCAGTTTTATATTTTTTTTGCGAGTTATATTATTTTGTTTTATTGTTTTTAATGATTGTTGTTTAGTTTATTTAGTTTTTTGTTATGTAGGGTTAAGTGAGATAGATTTTAAGGGAGGGGGTATGAAGGGATAGGTGAGGAAGGAGAGAAGAGGAAGGGAGAGAAGGAAGGAAGGGAGGGGGGAAGGTCAGGTCGATAGCACGATACCTGTGGACCTTAGACAGACAGACAGACAGACAGACAGATATTCAGGCAAGGTATAATCTGGCCATAGTGTTCTTGCTGCCTGAGCTGGTATCACTGACCGGGGAGAGAGATAAACTTGGGAGTTGGTATTACTGACAAAATATTCTGATATTATGGTGGAGGGGGGGAGAGGAAAGGGGAGGGGTGTGGGGAGAGAAGGGGAAGGGGTAGGAGGGAGGAGAGGAAAGGGGAGGGGTGGGAGGGAGGGAGAGGAAGGGAGGGGTGGGAGGGAGGAGGAGAAAGGGGAGGTGGAGGGAGGAGAGGGAAGGGGAGGGGTAGGGAGGGGAGGAGAGGAAGGGGAGGGGTGTGGAGGGAGAGAGGGAAGGGGAAGGGGTGGAGGGAGGGAGAGGAAAGGGGGAGGGGTAGTGGAGGGAGGAGAGGAAGGGGGAAGGGTGTGGAGGGAGGAGAGGAAAGGGGAGGGGTGTGGAGGGAGGAGAGGAAGGGGGAGGGGGTAGATGGTAGGAATGGTTGACTTCTTCATATATAACATTTGGAGTCGAGGGAGACGGTATGAAAATAGTGAAAGAATTTTTTTTACGACGGTAGTGTGTGTGTGTGTGTGTGTGTGTGTGTGTGTGTCAGGATAAGTGGCGGGTCTCACATTCGTCTCTAGAGAAGTTAAGAGGAAATGAGAGGGAGGGCGCACACACACACACACACACACACACACACACACACAGGTATGTACTTAGTAGGATAGGTACTGTACTAAATATATAGTTGGGACAAACAAAGGAAGATGAATGAGTTTTGTGTTAAGTGGAACCCCTCCCTCTCTCCCTCCCTCTTTCCTTCCTTCCTTTCTTCACTCCCTCCTTCCCTTCTTCCTTTTTTACCTCCCTTCTTCCTTCCTTTCTTCCCTTCCTCCCTCCCTCCCTCCCTCCCTCCCTCCCTCCCTCCTTTCTTCCCTCTCTCCCTCCTTCCTTCCTTCCTTCCTTACCTCCCTCCTTCAATCCCTCCTTCCATCCTTCCTTCTATTCATCTCACTCTTTCATTCTTGCTCCCTCCTTCCCCTTACCTCCCTCCACATCATGCCAGAAACAATAAGATGATGGATAGGAAGAAGGGTAGGAAGGATAGGAGAGAGGGAGAGAAAAGTGAGAGGGAAACACAATCTATTCTTGGCCACTGAAACACAGGTAAACACAGGTATATATAAATAATTAAGGTGTTAACTCCCCTCTCCCAGGTAATGATGTTATGATTCTACCTTTTAATATGATAACTAAGATCTTTAACCTCCTATATAGTTGAGTACATAAGATAATCGTAAACAATTGAGTACATTTTAAGACGTGAGGGAAAGAATGCTGAGTACGATATTTAGTATAGTAATGCGTATATTACTTATATGAAATGGTGACTTGATGATGGGGGGGTGTTGAGTACTTGTGGGGCCTGAGTACTTATAGAGCCTGAGTACTTGTGGGGATTGAATACTGGTTAGATTAGGTTAGATTTGCGTTTGGTTAGGTTAGATTAGATTAATTTGCGGTGGTGTTAAGATAGGTTAGGTTAGGTTCGCGTTAGGGTGGTTAAAAGAGGGATAGAGAATAAGAGAAGACAAAGACAGAGAGATAGAGAAAAAAAATGGTGAAGGGTAATGAGGAGAGACAAGAGAGAGTTGTATGGGAAGGGGAGAGAGAGAGAGAGAGAGAGGGAGAGAGAGAGAGAGAGAGTTAAGGAACGAGAAGGAGACGGAACTGACATAATAATAAGAAATAATGGAGAAGAAAGAGGTAGAAAGTGATAATCTAGGAGAGACAGACAGACAGAGAAACAGACAGGCAGACAGAGAAACAGACAGACAGACACAGAGAATTGTCTTTACTAACCAAGAAACCAGTAGTACCCACCTTCCCGTGTTACAGAACTAAGACCAGGTGTGTGTGTACTAAGACCAGGTGTGTGTGTACTAAGACCAGGTGTGTGTGTACTAAGACAGGTGTGTGTGTACTAAGACCAGGTGTGTGTGTACTAAGACCAGGTGTGTGTGTACTAAGACCAGGTGTGCGTGCGTTATTACCACCTGAGTCTGGGCAGGTAAGTGTTGTGGCAGGTGTCAATAATGCAAAGGTGTGTTAGCGTGTAGGTATGTGGAAGCGGCTGACTCTTTACTCCCTTCCTTCCTTCCTTCATTCCTTTCCTTCCTTTCTTTCCTTCCTTCCTATTCCTCTCTTCTTCCCTCCTTTCCTTTCCTTCTTCCGTCCTTCCTTATCCTTTCCTTTCTTCCCTCTTTCGATCTCTTTTTCCCCTTCCTTTCCTTCTCTCTTCCCTTCCTTCACTCCTTCATATTTTTCATTCTTCACCCTTCCTTCCTTCCCTTCCTCCATCTCATATTCCTTCATTTTCTCCCTTTTTCTCCTTCCTTTCTTTCCTCCTTCCCTTACTTTCTCCCCTATTCCTTTATTCTTTCCTTCTTCTCTCTCTCCTTCCCTACCCCTCCCATTACATTATGTCGTCTACAATTAAAAAAAATTAAGTAAAATGACTAAATAGATAAATAATTAGAGACAATGTAAACAATAACAAAAGCTTTCATGTTCACGTCATCAGGAGATAATTTACTGTATGACACAAAAACAATATTTAAAAATAAGTGGGACATTGTATTTTCTTTTTTTTTCTTTTGTTTTTGTTTCTTCAATGGCTGTTGTTGGTTCAGTTTCATAGTCGTCTGATTATGCTAATTACGTTTGTGTTAGGGACATTTTCCTACATTTGGTAAATACGGTTTATGTAACAGTGAAAAAAAAAAACGTAAATACGGGTCATATAATAGTTATTTTTTTTTTATGTATTGTTGACATTAGTGGAGGGAGTTGTCTCTTGTATAAATTGTGTAAAAAAAATCATTCGATGTATTTTTTTTTTTAGTTTTATTTAATTTATTTACAAGAATCCGTGGTTAGAGGTTATGGTGGCTCCTTAACTAGCGTGGTTGAGCCGTGGTTAGAGGTTATGGTGGCTCGTTAACTAGCGTGGTTGGTCTGTTTGTCAATTGGTTGTAAAGGTGTTTTAATATTTTGGTTACGTTAGGTTAGACGAGGTTAAGTTAAGTTAGGTTAGGCAAGGTTATGTTAACTTAAGTGGTTGTTTAAAAGACACAGGAAGGATATTAGGTAATTATGTATGTTAATGAGGTGGGAAGGTCGTTAGGAAGTTTCTCAAGACTTACACTGAGGAAATGTTTTATGATCTAGTCTTGAGGAGGAGGGAGTGAGTACGTGAGAGAGAGAGAGAGAGAGAGAGAGAAATACGGAAGATAAACAAATAAAAAAGAAATACAGAAGAGACAGCAAGATAATTACAAGAGATGGAGACAATAAAGAGGAATACAGAAGAGAAAGAGAAGAGATAAAAAGAGAAAGTGAAATATAAAAGGTAAAGAAAGAGAATACAGAAGAGTTAAAGAGAATACAGAATAAATATAGAAAGAGAATGAAATACAAAAGAAAGATAAATACAATCTAGTGAGTGTGTGTGCGTGCGTGTGTGCGTGTGTGCGCCTGTGTATATACGTACCTGTGAATCTACCTGTGTGTGTGTGTGTACCTGTGAATCTACCTGCGTGTGTCTACCTGTGTGTGTCTACCTGTGTGTGTGTGTGTGTGTGTGTGTGTGTGTATGTGTATATACGTACCTGTGAATCTACCTGTGTGTGTCTACCTGTGTGTGTGTGTGTGTGTGTGTGTACCTGTGAATCTACCTGTGTGTGTCTATGTGTGTGTGTGTGTGTACCTGTGAATCTACCTGCGTGTGTCTACCTGTGTTTGTGTGAGTTACCGCTACACCTGTGCCATACCCATGAAATCTAACATCAACAAGCAGGTAGTGATCGTGGGTCCAGTTTATAGGCCCATCTCCTTCAGGTACCAAGGTTAATCATGTTCCCGTATCTTACCTTTTACACCGACCCATTAGGTAGGTGATGGTCTTGTTTTTCCTCAATTTGTCCTTTAATAGATTGTTTATATTGTCCTCCCTCAATTGTTGTCCTCTGTGAAGGAAGCAAGTCTGTCCGCATCTGTTTTTTTACGAGGGTAGGGTAGGTAGGGTAGGTTAGGTTAGGTTAGGTTAGGTTAGGTAGGGTAGGTTAGGGTAGGTTAGGTTAGGGTAGGGTAGGTTAGAGTAGGTAGGGTAGGTTAGGTAGAGTAGGTAGGGCAGGGTAGGGTAGGTTAGGTGTGGTTGAAGGCTGATTGTAAGGGATGGTGGTGGTGGTGGTGTCAGTAAAGTTTCTTAATTAACCTGTAGAGTTAATATGGTAGGTTAAGTAAATAGATAAATTAAGTAGGGAGGGAGTGTATGTGTGTGTGTGTGTGAGTGTGTCTGTGTCTTTATGCATGTGTGTCTGTGTGGTATTTCACGTAATCGCAATACCCCTTGAGTACTGTGGTTTAGTCTGTTGAATTAGATAACCCTTTGAGTACAATGTGTTGACCCCTTGAGTACGATGAGTTGACCCCTTGAGTACGATGAGTTGACCCCTTGAGTACGATGAGTTGACCCCTTGAGTACGATGAGTTGACCCCTTGAGTACGATGTGTTGACCCCTTGAGTACGATAACCCTTGGCGTACAGTACAATAAATTAGTCCACTGAGTACAATAACCCCCAGATTACGATTAATGAGCTTCGTGAGTGCAGTAGCTTAATCCTGTGAGAGCGAGGTGTTAAACCCTTTGAATACAATATCTTCATTCTCTAGAGTTCAATTTCCTCTTGTACTCCCAGAGGCCGAGTCATCGTCCTCAAAACGGAGAGGACAAAAACACCCAAGGGGTTCTTTTTTCCTCCTGCCTGATTAATGTGTGTGTGTTTGTCCGGGTGTGTGTGTGTGTGTGTGTGTGTGTGTGTGTGTTCCTCGGTCCCCTTGAGGTTGCCTACACACAGTACACAAAGACCGAAGGATTAAGTTTTTATAAGTCAATTAAGTCAGGTACTGTAGTATATATGAAGGTGTTACGTATATGCAAATTAGAGTGCACAGGTATGTTAATAATGCGAGAATAATGTCAGGTAAATATGTTTGTTTATAGGTTATTGTTTTGAAAGCTTTTACAGATGGTTGCCACAGCTGTCAATGCATATGTCCGTCTGTCTATCCGTTTGTCCGTGCAGTAATCCGTTCGTTCATCCGGGAAGTGTATCAGTGGTTCGTGGATTCGTAGAGACACCTTCAGCATCCACGATACACTACTACTAAGATGGCGGACTTAATGATACCTGAATTGTGCTGAGACTCTACTGTAGATAGAGGCGTTCTTCTTGTCCTTAGCTACAGAGGAAGTAAATGATGTCTTGCGTGTCTTGTGAGGGTCCGAGGAAGGGAGGGATGGGACCTGACCTGACCTCCTTCATAACGATTTCTTAATTGCGTGGACTTAACAGCTCAATTACGATGGTTTAATCTTGAGCATAATGACTGACCGCCTGCTGATGAGGAAGTGACTCTTGGTGATTAGGTGTATTTTATGTACAGGTGTGTGGTGTAGTTCCTTCAGTCTGCTCACCTGGTCCAGTGAGGGAGGTACACGCATACACATTCCCGCACTCACACACTCATACGGATGCTCGCACGCATACTCATACACGGACTTATTCACCCATCTACGCACTCACTCACCTGCACGAACTTACGCACCTGTACGCACTTACCACGCACCTGTACGCACTTACCACGCACCTGTACGCACTTACCACGCACCTGTACGGACTCACTCATTCAAGCACTGACACTCACACACCTCGGAGAAAACCCACAGTCAGACATTATCTTGCCTGTGGTCATATTCAACTATTCTCATTTTTTGTCTTGCGATTTAGTGGAAAAATACAACATTCAGCTTATTTTTACCTCCTCTATCGGAACAGTGTATAACGAAATCCACCTCCGTCACATCTTTCATCCAAACCTGCATTAATATATTACTAAATTAGCTGTGTGAGTCTTTTATTTAAGCGAGCATCTTGGTGATAAGGTAAAGGATATTTTTTTCGTGTTATTCTCTGTCATGTCACCTACCCAACTGTCCTGACCACCGAAGAAATATTAAAATAATGTTTTTTTTTGTAGTAATCGAGAATTTCTTTACTTTGAAGTTAATTTGCATATAGACTTTTGTTAAGATAATGTTTATTTTTATCCCCTCCCATCCCTCCCCTCCCATCCCTCCCCCCTCCCCTCCTCCCCCCCTCCCTCGATTTAGATGGTGAGATATATCAATCAGTGTGTCTGTCAGTGTCAAATTAAATGATGTCTTAATTTAAATGAGTAGAAATGTATCTGAACTGTATTGAATTAATCTAACCTAACCTAATCTAACCTAACCTATAATCTAACCTAACCTATAATCTAACCTAACCTATAATCTAACCTAACCTATAATCTAACCTAACCTATAATCTAACCTAACCTATAATCTAACCTAACCTATAATCTAACCTAACCTATAATCTAACCTAACCTAACCTAATCTAACCTAACCTAACATAACATTAGGAAGGAGACGCTTGAGTTGAAGGGATTTCGTGTCATGTTTTATTCAGTTTGGTGACGAAATTTTGACGAATGGAAATTGGGTGATAAAGGTTCTCTCTCTCACACACACACACACAAACACACACACACACACATAACTACACACACATATCATTGCTAACAATTGTGTGCTTTGATGCTTGTGGTGTTTGTGTTTGTGGTGAATCATACCCGTTAATGTTATCCCACCAGGTGTTTGACGGCGCAGCACCACAAAGGTAAACACATCCTCCTCCTTCTCCTCTTCCTACTCCTCCTCCTCCTCCTCCTCCTCCTCCTCCTCCTCCTCCTCCTCCTCCTCCTCCTCCTCCTCCTCCTCCTCCTCCTCCTCTCCCTCCAGCCCCTCCAGTTAGTCATGGTATTTCCTGTACAGTGTTCCTGGGTTAACAGGTACGAGGGGCGTTACCTGTCTGGTTCACGATGTTTACCTGTTCGTGTATTTTTGACACCTAAATGCATGTCTTTATCTTGTCACATGATGTGTGTCGTGCGTGCGTGTCAGAGTGTGTGGGGGGGTGTGTCTGCTGTGCTTCGTGTGTGCGTTAGGGTGTGTGTGTGTGTGTGTGTGACAATTATACGCGCCTAGAAACACACACACACACACACACACACACCTGAGCCACCCACCTCGCTATCTTAACACTGTTTGTTTGTTTGTTTTGTTCATTACCTTTATTTACCTTACGAAAACACCTGATTAATGCACCTCTTAATTACCTCCACCTGAAGAGTTTAAACAATGGAGAATTATTTTTTTTTTTAGAATGGATGAAGAAGAGATATAAAGAAATAAAGAAAGAAAGAAAGAAAGAAAGAAAGAAAGAAAGAAAGAAAATAGTGTAAAAAAAAATCCCAAGCATTATTTTTTTTCCTAACTGGTTCTAAGTAAAGGTATTTAATTAAGGTAAAGTCTCAGTGTAAATTTTAACCACCAACCAATTTTATTTTATTTTTCACTAAATGAACGTGGTTGTAAATGGTGTTCTTAACTGGTACCGAGTGTAAGTACCTAGTTAGTGTCTTTTTTAACTGGTACCGAGTCGTCACCGTCATTATTATTATCATTTTATGGGTCATTTTCTACGCTTCCATGAGTTAGTCGCGTGAAGGTGTAAATTTATCTGTCATTAAGGGGAAAAAATTAACTTAATGTATGTTTTGAGAATCCATTTTCGTGTTTTAGTTTAAGTCAGATAGAGAGATACATTCCTACACCCCTTCCCCCTTCCTTCTCTTCTTCCCCTTCTTCCCCCTTCTCTCACCTTCTTCTTCCCTTCCTTTCCCATATCTCCTTCCTCACCCTTTCCCCTCCTTCTACCCTTCCCTCCGCCTCCTCTCCTACCCAACCCCTCCCCTCCCTCCCCCCCATCCCTCCCCCAAATTCCAAGAAAAAACTCAAATCTACGAATCTTTGAGACTCCATCTTCGTGTGGTAGCTTAAGGCAGCGACGATCTGATATATATCCTAGTTACGAGAAAATACTGAACTCACGAATGTTTTTATAGAGTCGCGACCTTTTGTGCAAGAACGTGAAAAGAATGAACTTTGACCTGGGGTGTGGGGGGGTAAGTGAGAGGGGTCGGGGTGGCTCTGAGTGGGATGAGAGGGGTTTTTATTTATTTTTTCCTTTCCATTATATTATATCCTGTCTCTATCCCCTGAGGTTCAACTACCACGTGAAACTGAATTATCACCAGCTCTCCACCACCACCACCCCCACCCCCTCCTCCCCACCAAAAAGTATATATGTAAAAGTATGAATAGTTTTAAATATTGACGAATGAAATGAGTAAAAAAAAAAAAGTTAGGTATTGTGTTTACATTGGTTTGAGGTGATGGCAGTCGCTTGGGCCGTAGTAAGAGTTTGTTGGGAAGAAATTTATTTATTTATTTTATTTCTATGTTTTTCATTGCTTCTTGGGGATGGATTTTTATTATTATTTTTATTTGATTTTTATGACTTTTTTTTTATTATTTTTTTTTCTGTGGTTGAATAAGTAGATGGATGTTATGTTAAAGAATAGGGAGAGAAGGGAAGATAATAGGGAAAAAAAGGATATAAGACGTAAGGTAGATAGGGAAAGAATGAGATAAATAGGAGAGAAATAACCATAGATATAGAGAATGGGGGAAATAGGATAATGAGAATAATAGAAAATAAATGCGGTTAGAGAGATTAAAAGTCATAAAACACACACACACACACATACACACACACACATACACACACACACACACACACACACACACACACACACACACACACACACACACACACACACACACACACACACACACACACACACACACACATACACACACACACACACACACACACACACACACACACACATCTATCACTCATGTTGGTTTTAATATTTACACAACAACACAAATCAACCAAAACTCTGACTTGTTAGTTATAATGAGTCAGTTTTTTTTTTTTGGTATATTGTGTATTATTTAATAGGCTGTGTTTGATGGGATAAATTGTGGTGGACATTGCTTAATAACCCTGACAGCTGGAGCACTTTGAACTAAATCATAACAACAACAACATCGACAAGTACACCTAAATCACAACAAAAACAACATCTAAATAACAACAACAGCAGCATCGACAACATCAACAACAACAACATCGATAACAACTAAAAAATGTTACAAATAAAACTTAAAAATCGTACAACTAAATAAATAAACTTCAACAACAACAACAGCTGTACTGACCTTGTAGTGACGTGTATAATACCTGTTTTAACCCCCCTTTTTTACGATGATTTAACCCTTGTGTCCTTAACTTCAATAGGTGATGAAGGTAACCCTAGTTAATAAAAGTATCTACTCACATCTTAGCTTTTGTTATTGGCTTTTGTTGATCCGTTTTACCTTGAATATTACTGAGATAAGACTTTTTTTTTCTTTTTTTTTAGCTTTTATTTCTGCCTCAGGAAAAAACAATAGCAGGGATTTTGTTCATTTGTGTTTACTTAAGTCTTAATTCAGCTTTTATTTACAGACGTCTACCCTCCTCTCCCCAACCCTCGCCCCCCCCCCCCAAAAAAAAAATCTAAGATCCATTATGTGAAGAGTCTCATTTTTTAGCAAGATATAGAGTCTGGAACACTTTTGGTAGCCTGAGTGGGATAGTGTTAGAGTCTAAGGTGCTGCTTTTGGTAGCCTGGTGGGAGTAGTGTTAGAGTCTGGAACACTTTTGGTAGCAGCCTGGTGGGGTGGGTGTTAGAGTCTGGAACACTTTTGGTAGCCTGAGTGGGGTAGTGTTAGAGTCTGGAACACTTTTGGTAGCCTGAGTGGGGTAGTGTTAGAGTCTGGAACACTTTTGGTAGCCTGGGGGGTGTGCTGGAACTTGTGCCTGGGGGTAGTGTTAGAGTCTGGAACACTTTGGAGCCTGGGGTGTTTGAGTTGGAAATTTGGTGCCTGGTGGGGTGTAGAGTTGGAATTTGGGGTTTGTGGTGTGGTTGTTTGTGGTGGGTGTTTGGTAGCCTGAGTGGGGTAGTGTTAGAGTCTCTGGAACACTTTTGGTTGCCTGGGTGAGGTAGTGTTAGAGTCTGGAACACTTTTTTGGTTGCCTGAGTGGGGTAGTGTTAGAGTCTGGAACAGGTAGCCTGAGGGGGTAGTTTGGAGTCTGGAACACTTTTGAGAGTAGCCTGAGTGGAGTAGTGTTAGAGTCTGAAACACTTTTGGTAGCCTGAGTGGTGTGTTAGAGTCTGGAACACTTTTGGTAGCCTAGGTGGGGTAGTGTTAGAGTCTGGAACACTTTTGGTAGCCTGAGTGGGGTAGTGTTAGAGTCTGGAACACTTTTGGTAGCCATAATGTTCATAATTCTCCCAGATTTTGTTTTCCATTTCAAACACAAATATTTACGATACATTATTTCCACTTGTCAGCAATAAAATACAAAGCTAAAGGGAGGAATAAAGCTAGACTCAGGGATAAAGCTAGAATGAGGGAGGAATATCGAGTGTGTATAATTAGTATGAGGACTTAGTGTGTTACGTCACTCTGTTTAGTATGTGAGTGATGGAAGTGTGTTGTAGAGAATGAAAGACAGGCAGGAGGTTGACATGGCATTGGGTAGGGAGGGGGGTTGGAGGGGGAGAGTAAGAAAGAGGGTGACGAAGGTATTAAGGAAGAGGTAGGAGGGAGGGAGGAAGGAGAAGGCTGTAGTGTGTGGTGCTTCGTGTCGTAATTGACTCCAACCCTTGACTTGACTCATTACAATTCCTACTCCTCACGACGGCCATGTTGTTATTACTGTGCCCCCACCCTTGTGAACATGACACCATAACGGGAACAAGAGCGTGGTGAGATGGTGTGTGTGTGGGGGTGTGGTGATGACGTGTGACGAATATATGGAACAGAATGGGTTAAATTAGTGTGGCTTAATGGATACCTCAAATCCTTTATTAATTTGTATATATAATTACTTATCCGTAAAATTTATATAAAAAAATAAGAATAAATTGTTTTTTAGCGTAAAATTGGTTTGAAAATTGGCGGGAAAAAATCTATTGCGTAATTGGCTCCCGGACGTGACATCATCAGAGGACTCGCAGGTACACCAATTTATAAAGATGTAGAATAACTCAACTAACTACTAGACCAACTTCAGCGTAATTACTGGTAGACAAAAAACTTTATAACTTAATACAATGTAAATTTATGTGGGAATTAAGCTGTGTATTACAACTTTAAAGTAATAATTTTATGAAAGCAGACTCTAGTAGCCTGTAACACGCACCACTCTGACGAACAAGGAGCTACTGACCCCCTCCCGCCAGAGTACACCTTTGTATAGCAACCTAGTTTTATAGGTCTTGATAGGTCTTGTTTTTTTTAATGAAGTTTTAATTATTGTCTGTGATTCATCAACATTTATGTAATTAGTTATTCTTAATTTAGGCTATTTAATTACATTTCCATTTAGCAATTAGATTGAAATTATATCACTGTCAGTGAGTCATTTTAATTGCATGTGTAAATATACACAAGTAAGAGGTCAAATCTGCTGCCATTCTCCTCCTCCTCAACGCCACAACACAAAATTCCCGGAGGCGCAGCCACAAAACTTTCCTCCTTGAAGTAACTTTTCGCCTCCCTCAAGAAGTAACTTTTCGCCTTCCTGAAAAAAACATTTCTCCTCCATGAAAAAGTAACTTTTTGCCTCCATAGAGTAACATTTATTCCTCTCTTGATCTTACAAGCATCAACACATAACACCTCCCCGTCACGATAAATAAATAATATATAAACACTTTCAAGGTGTAAACATCGTGAGTTGTAAATTTAATAAACAAACGGCATTTTTTTTTTTATCTACATGATCCCTATCCAAGCATCCAATGACGTCACGCCATCATGGGATTTTGCTATGTTTACGAATAGTTAGTTTATAGTCCCTTCTTATGCAATTGAAGGTCACGAAAGGTCACAAATACACGGACACTATTTCTTAGAACTTAATTAAGACAAATATAATGACGTGAAGAATGAGTTTAGATAAATATGTTATTAGGTAGTTAACAATGGGTGATAGATCGCGTTAATAGGAGGTTAATAATAATGTAACGTGATTTATAATAGGGGGGGGGGAAGGGGTGGTGATTGAGTGGGAATGGTGGTGAGTGGTGGTAATTGTGAAGTGTGGTAATTTTGAGGTGCTGGTTGGATGGGGATAGTGGTGGGGAATGGTGGTAGTTGTTGTGGTTCAGATAAATGATGGTAGTGGGGAGTAAGTTGAGATTGTGGTAGTTTTAATGGTAAAGAGGAATGGTGGTAGAAGTCAGTAATAGTGGTAGAAGAGGTCAATCGATGGTGGTTGTGAGTGGTATTGTGGTAGTAAAGGTCATCTCTATATGCCTAGTCTCGTCTGTAATCAGTACACACACACACACATACACACACACACACACACACACACACACACAAGGTGGCCTAAATTATGATAAATCTTACCTACTCTCACCCCTTACCTCCTTACCCCTTCCCCCCCTCCCCTACCCATCCAAAAGACCCTTGTAATCAATATACTCCAACCCTCCCCACTTCTACCCTTCACTCTCTCCCTCCCCCTCTCCCCCTCCCCCTCCCCTCCCCCCTTCCCCTTGCTGTGATGAGTTAGTTAGAAATTTTACATCGAACGTCAAAAAATTTAAATAACACAAAAATACATTTGTAATTGCCGATAGTGTGTGTGTGTATGTCTGTCCATCTCATCATTACAGTAATTGACTACACACACACACACACACACACACACACACACACACGCACGCACGCACACACACACACACACACACACACACACACACTCCAATAAATTTATAATAAGAAATGATAACTAAATATACATTGTAATATGAAAATTAATTAATTATTATATTGTAGGAATAAATATGACATTTCGACGAATATTGTAAATTCATATTAGGTAAATAACTTAGTCGGGTAATATTAGGTTTTGAAAATTCACAAACTTTCAAATAATTTCTCTTTAAGGTAATGTTTTTTTTTTTAAGTATGTATAACAGTCATGATGTATAGAGCTATTGATGAGGCTATTTTTAAGTCAGTGTTGCTAGTTTTCTATTTGTTTTTATTATTTTTTATGGTTTATAGGCTTTGCGAACTCAGCTTGCGTCCCGAAGTGAACCTAGTAAGCTAAAACAGACAGATAGACAAACACAATATACGATGAAGATAATTATCCAATATCTCCCCCAACACAAAATAATTTAAACATGACACCAAAAAAAATGACCTAAATCAAACAAAACATTGAAGGGTTGTTAACACTAGACCCATTCAGGAACTCATTAAACACTACAATACCACATCACTATGTAAACAAATACCTCAACTAAATGAATATGTATTAAAATGTTTGTGTATGTATGAATCTATAGTATACATAACAATGATATGTTTATCGGTATGATCCTTACAAATGGTGGGCTGATTATTGTTATTGACTGGATGGTAATTGAGGAGTAATATTTGACAGGTTTCAGTGGCAGAGTACTTGTTTGTGTGAGTACTTGTTTGTGTGAGTACTTGTTTGTGTGAGTACTTGTTTGTGTGAGTACTTGTTTGTGTGAGTACTTGTTTGTGTGAGTACTTGTTTGTGTGAGTACTTGTTTGAGGGGAGAGTAATTATATCACCTGGAAATACATGAAATCATTAAATGCACCTTAATACTCTCTCTCTCTCTCTCTCTCTCTCTCTCTCTCTCTATATGGTGGTACAGTTCTGGCACATGTAGATATGTGTTCGGTTCTCAGAGTAAATATTGGTAGTATGCGCTCTTCGTCACGCTGGCCTTCACCATTATGTCGTATCCGGCCACCCTGCCCAGTCCGGATACTGTCGGATTCACTCGGTACCGGTCGTTTACATGCTTGGGGAAACCGTGTTCTTTTGTACCTCTCTCTCTCTCTCTCTCTCTCTCTCTCAGTCACTATCATTACTACCCTTACTGCTACTACCACAACCCCTTAACCGCTACAACCACCCTTTAACCACTACCTTTACCATCCCTACCACCATTACCACCACCCTAACCACCCCTATCACTTTTATAACCACTACTACTACCACCCCACCCACTACTACCACCCCACCCACTACTACCACCCCACCCACTACTACCACTACTACCACGCCACCCACTACTACCACTACTACTACCACCCCACCCACCACTACCACTACTTTTTTTTTAACGTGGCCTCCAACCTCCCCCAATAGCCACACCTTCGCCGCCATTTTATTACTACTACTACTACTACTACTACTACTACTACTACTACTACTACTACTACTACCTAACCTAACAACCATCAATACATTACGACAACTCTAAAGTCAATCGTAAAACAAAACAAAAAAAATACCTTAAGTATGAAAATAAACTAACGACATTTTCACAGGTTTAAATGATACGATAATTTTGTTTTGTGAGGGACAGACGTAATATTTACCTTAGGTGGGTCTTAGTCTGGGGTCCTTAAAGGTAGGTGTCTGAGATTAGGTTTCTAGGTGAGGGTGTCGAGTAAATAGTTTTCTTTAGGTTACTTTCAAGGTGTTTTTGTTTTGCGTGGGTTTTTAGATAGGTTCCTTAGGTGGGTAGATTAGGTGTTTACGTGGGTGTTGAGTAGATGGGTGGTTCTTTAGATGACACGATAGAGAGAGAGAGAGAGAGAGAGAGAGAGAGAGAAGAGAAATGTGGGTGACAGACAGAGGGGGAAAGGGGGAGTGAGAAAGATGAGAAAGAGAGATAAATGTGAGAAAGAGACACACACACACACACGGTGAATGAGTGAGTAAAGCCGATTGCTTTGTCATTTTCCAAGCATGATATTCTATTGAGGTAGGAGAATGATGTGTGTGTGTGTGTGTGTGTGTGTGTGTGTCACGAACAGCAACACAATGACGTATACCTTTGTAACACCTGTGGCACAACACCTTTGGCACAACACCCTTACACCACCACCTCCACAACACACCCTCCACAACACACTCTCCACAACACACCCTCCACAACACACCCTCCACAACACACCCTCCACAACACACCCTCCACAACACACTTACGCAACACACGTGAAATTCATAGCCACTTTCAACAATGACGATAATTTGTTTTATATAAAGTTGGCGAAAAACAACAACACTTCCTCCACCCCTCCCTCCAACCCTCCCACCCACCACCACTGAGGATGGAACCGAGTGTGGTGGTGGCGGCCGACAGGTGTGGCGAGGAGACTTGTACCTGTCACACACCTGTCACTCTCACTTCTGCCGCTGTCAAATCTGTGCGGTTATGACAGACGCCTGTGTATGTTTAAGGGGGGGGTGAGGAGGTGAATAGAGTGTTGATGTGGGTGTATGTTCGTTAGTGGGTTAATGAGTGTGTATGTATGTATGTATGTATGTATGTATGTATGTATCATTTATAACACATACAGGTGACGTCATTATCAGAAGGGGGGGAAGGAATCAGCACTTACCTCACCTGATACATTGTGGGTCACCTCCTGTTAACTCTACCTCAGTTTCTCAATTAATTCACGGCGGGTGTTGGTCCTGGGGAGGAGGAGGGGGGGGAGGGGGAGGAGGAGGAGGGGCCGGGTGGGGAGGAGGAGGAGGAGGCCGGTGGGGAGGGGAGGAGGCTGGGGGGTGAAGAGATACTGAGCAACAGATGAGGTGACAGGCGCCTCACCCTGTCCTCCCCCTCACCTGTCCTCACTTGTCCTCACCTCACCTGTCCTTCCCCCACCTGTCCTCACTTGTCCTCACCCTCACCTGTCCTTCCCCTCACCTGTCCTCACTCTTCCACTCCCTCACCTGTCCCCTTCACCTGTCCCCCCCTTCACCTGCCCTTCACCTGTCCCCTCTTCACCTGCCCCTCTTCACCTGCCCCCTCCTTCACCTGTCCTCCCTCACCTTCACCTGTCTGCTGCCCCTCCTTCACCTGTCCTCCTTCACCTGCCCTCACCTGTCCTCCCCTTCACCTGCCCCCTTCACCTGTCTTTTCTAAATTAGTATAAAATTGGAATAAGTATGATGATGAACTGCATAAAAGTCACAACTCAACGGTGTGTTATTTTGTATATATTGTTTATGTTGACTATACGATGTTTGTGTACGTGTGTGTGTAGTATGGTTCTCTCTCTCTCTCTCTGACACGGTAAACTACATTATGAATAGTTTGCATGGCCTAAGTGGATTAATGATCTTGTTCCTTGATAATAGCGAGTCAGTAAGGCTTGGTGTGTGTGTGTGTGTGTGTGTGTGTGTTTCCATGTCATTAGATCAACACAATTTCCATATGCATTATTTTCCTATAGTAATTGTAAAGAAAAAATTAAAAATATACCAATATACTGTAGCCTGAGAGAGAGAGAGAGAGAGAGAGAGAGAGAGAGAGAGAGAGAGAGAGAGAGAGAGAGAGAGAGAGAGAGAGAGAGAGAGACTGACTATCCTCATTCCCTGGTAACCAAACCTAACCTAACTTGACATAACCTAACCTAACTTACCCTGGCCTGATTTGATCTAACCTTACTTAACTTGACCTAACTTAACCGAACTTGACCTAATCAGACCTCAACTCGTTAATAATAATAATAAAGTCTCCATCACTGTTTGTATATTTCTACTCATTCTCTTAACATTTACTTGTGACTTTCTACACTGGTCTTCCATCCCTCGCACCTGTAGAAAGTGTTCGTAGAGTTGATACCTGGAGCTAATTACTATACTTTCAGGTGTAAAAGTAGAGTAGACAGGTCAATTACTTTCAGGTATAAGCTTTTAAAGGTGTTTGTTGACTATATACCTGGAGCAAATTACTTTCAGGTGTAAAAAGGTGTTTATTGAGTCGAGATACCTGGGGCAAATTACTTTCAGGTGTAAAAAGGTGTTTGAGATACCTGGAGTCAGTTGTTTCCAGGTGTAATAATAACATTGCAGAATATATCTCAGTAGTTAAGATATAGAAAGGCGTTAAAGTTTCGTTTCTGTAACCAGCCAATTTCACGGTTACCTTGGCATTATGACAACTTTTAAAGCTGCCGGTGTTATTCCTGCCTTGCCTTGCCTTGCCTGCCCCGTCCCACCCCGTCCCGTTCCAGTCCATCGCCCATTTTCCGTCCCGTCCCGCCCCACCCATTCCACCCCGTCCCGTCCTATTTCGCTCCTCCCTTTTTCAGCCTCGTATCAACTCACCCCTCCCCGCCCCACCCTAGTCCCGCCCGGTCCACTCTAGTCCCGCCCTGCCCTGACCCACTCCACCCTGCTCCACTGCCGCCCCCCTGGTATGTGGGTGAAGCTGCTGTTAGGATGAATGTTGAGGTGTTCACTGACATCCTGCTGTGTGTGTGTTCCTATATCTCCAAATGAGACCACAGGTCGTATATTTTGAAGAGGAGAAGAGGTGTAATACAGGACCTCCCTTTCCTTTCCTTTCCTCCCTCCTTTTCTTCCTCCTCATCTCCTCTTTCACCTCCCTCCACATCCCCCAGCAGGTAGTGAAGCTGCTAGAGAGGTCCCCGGTATGAGATGCTTCACGCTGCCCACGATAATGAGGACACGAGGAGGTTGGCCCAGACCATCCTCCTGACGCGGCCACGCCAGCTAACTGTGAATGACCATCAGTATCCTGGGTCCTCCGTTATCTTAGCCAGGGTGTAGGAGTGATGCAGGTGTAGATTGTGTAATGGTGCAGGTGTAGTGTGTGTAATGGTGCAGGTGTAGTAATACGAGTAATAATGGAACCGTAATTATACCATGAACAAACTGAAGATCGTAAGATACTTTATAAAACTACTTCCTGCACCTTTTCCAGATCTCATTAACACAGCCACATTACTCATACAGAATTAAAGAATTACTATCATTTCGGTAATTAAGACACGTGAATATTCTTAGTTGACCCCCATTAATAAAGGTCAATAGGTCGTAGGAGAGGCGGGATGGATAGTTCTTATGATTATTTCGTGTATTTATTATTTTCGGAGAGTTACCCATCGATCATCTAAGCCCGTTTTCTACCAGGGGGGACTATGGAAGATGCGAGTCTATCAGTGTGTTTGTAGTTGAGAAGACACGGTGGTGACTCTGTATACGACAATGTTACTCTACAAAAATTAAACTCATTTTAGTTTAGGCGAGTGAGATGTAAATACAAAAGTTGATGTTGTCTTTTGTAGAGGGGAATAGGATGGAACAGGAGGGTAGAAATTCGTGTAGGTATTGTGGTGTGTTTATACATAGAGAGAGGGAGGGACGGAGGGTGACATGGATGGAGGGAGAGTGAGAGGAATGGAGGGAGGGAGGGAGGGTGACATGGATGGAGGGAGAGTGAGAGAGGAATGGAGGGAGGGAGGGAGGGGTGACAGTAGGGTGACATGAGGGAGGAGGGTGACATGGATGGAGAGAGGAGAGAATGGAGGGAGGGAGAGGGAGGGGACATGGATGGAGGGAGAGGAGAAATGGAGGGGACATGAGGAGGGAGAGGAGATGAATGGGAGGGAGGGAGGGAGGGTGACATGGAGGGGGGAGGAGGGGAGATGGATGGAGGGAGAGGAGAAGAATGGAGGGGAGGGAGGGAGGGTGACATGGATGAGGGAGAGTGAGAGGAATGGAGGGAGGGAGGGGGGTGACATGGATGGAGGGAGAGGAGAGGAATGGAGGAGGGAGGGAGGGTGACATGGATGGAGAGAGAGGAGAGAATGGAGGGAGGGGAGGAGGGTGACATGGATGGAGGGAGAGGAGAGGAATGGAGGGGAGGGAGGAGGGATGGAGGGAGGGGTGGAGGGTGACATGGATGGAGAGTGAGAGGAATGGAGGGAGGGAGGGAGGGGGAGGGTGACATGGATGGAGGGAGAGGAGAAGAATGGAGGGAGGGAGGGAGGGTGACATGGATGGAGGGAGAGTGAGAGGAATGGAGGGAGGGGGAGGGAGGGGACATGGATGGAGGGGAGGAGAGAGGAATGGAGGGGAGGGGGAGGAGGGAGGATGGATGGATGGAGAGGAGAGGAATGGGAGGGAGGGAGGTGACATGGTGAGGATGGGGAGGAGGGTGACAGGATGAGGAATGGAGGGAGGGAGGAGGAGGGTGACATGGATGGAGGGAGAGTGAGAGGAATGGAGGGAGGGAGGAGGGGTGACATGGAGGGAGGGAGGAGGGTGACATGGATGGAGAGAGAGAGAGGAATGGAGGGAGGAGGGAGGTGACATGGATGGAGAGGAATGGGAGGGAGGGAGGGAGGTGATGGATGGAGAGGAATGGAGGGAGGGAGGGAGGGGATGGACAGTGGATGGAGGGAGAGTGAGAGGAATGGAGGGGGAGGGAGGGAGGAGACATGGATGGAGGGAGAGGAGAGGAATGGAGGGGGAGGGAGGGTGACATGGAGGAGGGTGACATGAGAGAGAGGAGAGGAATGGAGGGAGGGAGGGAGGTGACATGGATGGAGAGGGAGATGAGGAGGAGGGAGGGAGGGGAGGGAGGGTGACATGGATGGAGGGGAGAGGAGAAGAATGGAGGGAGGGAGGGAGGGTGACATGGATGGAGGGAGAGGAGAGGAATGGGAGGGAGGGAGGGAGGGTGACATGGATGGAGGGGAGAGGAGAGGAATGGAGGGAGGGAGGGAGGGTGACATGGATGATGGAGGGAGAGGAGAGGAATGGGAGGGAGGGAGGGAGGGTGACATGGATGGAGGGAGAGTGAGAGGAATGGAGGGAGGGAGGGAGGGTGACATGGATGGAGGGAGAGTGAGAGGAATGGAGGGAGGGAGTGAGGGAAAACCGGAAAAAAATTAAATGGTGAAAAAGGGGAAATGGGGAGAGTCAGTAAAAGTTCATGTGTTGGGGAGACTGAGAGAGAGAGACGGAGAAAAAGCGAAACACACAGAGATAGTAGAACAAAATGAACGAAAATAAGAAAAATGAGAGACAGACAGACAGACAGAGAGACAGACAGACAGAAAGAACCTCTCCACCGTCGTCGTCTCTTCAAGTCATCTCACCTGTTGGGAGTTAAAGTAATTTAACTGAGATTCCCCAAGTGAACACTCTAGACGCTTACCTTGGCGACCTCACACACACACACACACACCACACACACACACCACACACACACCACACACACACACACCACACACACACACACACACACACCACACACACACACACCACACACACACACACACACATTTTATTAGTCACACTTAGTTACACATACTGTAGTTTAATTCTTTGAGTCCTGAAGGGTTAAATCATCATCAAAGGGTTAAATCATCGTCCTCAAAATTATCTTAAATAAATCTTAAGACAACTAAAATTTATACATCATTAATCATACAACAGAGAGAAAGAGACACTGTATAATTTATTTGTATGTTTGTGTTGTATTGTATATTATTTTAATGTTTGTTTTTTCTTTTAATTCCAGGTATGACAAGTTCCTCAATCTACCTGTTCGATAACCAGACTATAAGTAAGTAGCATAATAAGTCTTATATTTTACCTGGGAAAGAGAAAAGGAAAAAATATTCATAAACATTCATATCTTAGTACGTGAGAATGTTTATATACACATACAAGACGAAAAGAATGTTTATATACATACTCAAGACATTATGAGGCTTGAAAGACTCCTCATCAAGAAGTCATATTATAAATGTCTGCAGTTGAGTCTTTATTCCTTTCAGTGGGTCATGGCAGGATGAGTCTTCTTCTAATACTCCCTAGTCTGTCGCTTGTGTTATGAGGGCCCTCGCTACGCCCTCCCTACGCCCTCTCTTAAGTCCTCGCTAATTCAACCCCATCTCTCGCTAAGTGTTTAACCTTTTAGTGGGCCGGAGAGGAAACCATGAAGGCCTGTAAAGAATTAAGTCTCTTTTGGGAGTTAAGTGAAGCGTATTTATTCTCTCTCTCTCTCTCTCTCTCTCTGCAGTTATCAGCCTTCAAGGTTGTAAATATTTGTCTTCAGTTTTACACTATAATACCGATTCATCATCTCGGAGGTCAAAGGAAGTCGGTAATGATTGATTGTGTGTGTGTGTGTGTGTGTGTGTGTGTGTGTGTCTGTGTGTGTGTCTGTGTGTGTGTGTGGTGGTAAATATTGAGGTAGGTGAGTCGAAATGCGGATTTTTAGCGAGAGGGAGAGAGAGAGAGAAATTCACTTGTTCACTCACTCACTCACTCAAATTTAGATATATCAGAACACGTTAGAATACAAATTGAAGGGTTTTTTTTTCATTTGGGAGATAAAAACAAATATATCTTCTTCTCTGTTGTCCATTTAAATTATTGTACAGTATTTCCAGGCTCACCAAACAACACAATGAGACACCCCCCTCACTCACCACCACCCCCCCCTATCACTAGCAACTCTACGGACTTGGCGCACCCTCATTCAACTACTCGCCCACCTCACCACCCACCCACCCACCTCATCACCCACCTACCCACCCACCTACCCACCCCAAACATCTAAATACCCAAACATATACCAGAATATGTTTTTTGGTGTGTGTGTTTTTTTACCTGTACTGATCCAAAGGTCATATATTTGCATACTAATTTAGTAGGTTACGTAAAGTTATTATGCCGTTTAGGTTGTCAATTCTATCCAAGGGTTAAAGTTGTGACTCGAGTGGTAAATGGTTAGGTTAGGTTTTGGGGGGTTAATGTTTTTGGAGTGAATATTTATCATCTGTTTATTTATTTTATTTTATTTATTTATTCATTTATTTGGGTCAGGGTAGTTAGTTTATTCCTCACTATTTATGTCTTAAGTCGTTAAGTAATGATATAAAATTGAATATAAATCAAAATTAATTAAATTTTAGTGAGTAATAGATGAAAGAAACACTTAAATAAACCTAATAAAAATATTCAAAGATTCAAATATTACGCCATTGAGGAGATTATTGACGTAAACAGACGTAAATTAGTTCAGTATATGAATCAAAAGCTGCGCCTAAACCTTAAATATTTATGCAATTAGTAAAGTTAATCTGAATTATAAGGTGGGGAGGGGGAAGGTCTCAAATATTTAAGCAATTAGTGAGAGAGATTGGGAGAGAGACACACACACCTGTACACACACACCTGCATATACACACCTGCCGGGGGTTAAAGAGCGAGTTTGGAGTGTCTCTTTCATGGTGAGGTGGGGGAGGAAGGGGAGGGGTGTGGGGTGGGGTGGAAGGGGTGGGAGGGGGAAGGGGTGGGGGAGGCAGGAAGGAGGGGTGTTCTCCTTCCCTTCCATCATCATCATCATCACACTAACATATCAGGATTGGTTAAAGAGGGGGTGGCACTCTCCTCCCTCCCTCTAGTGCCACCTCTAACATGCCAGGGGCCAGGAGATGATAGGCTGAGAGGAGGAGGAGGAGGGAGGTAAGAGTGCCAAATGCCAGTAATGAGGGACAGGTGTCTTAAGAGGTAATAAATTAATAAAGGTAAGAGGGGAAGGTAAACAGGGGAGGGGAGGGTGGGTTAGGAGAGTAGGGGTAGAGGGGTGGGGGTTAGAGTAGGGGTAGTAGAGGGGCAAAGTAAGGGGTAGGAGGTTAATGTGTGGAGGGAGGGAGAGGATGTGGTAAATAAAGGGCGATAAGGGCTAATGTTTGGTAGGTAAGGTATATAGGTTAGGCGGGGGGGGGACAAGGGAGGGGTTAAGGGAGGGGTTAAGGGAGGGGTTAAGGGAGGATAAAACTAGACGTGAAAATATTTTACGGTAAACAAACAAAAAAATTGGATTAAAAGAGTTTGTTTACGTATCACTGACTGAATTAAGTGATTGAGTTACTGTCGATTAGATTAATTATGAGAGCTAATTAATTGAGTTTATGTTAATATGATTGTTGTATTAATTTAGGTATGAATGGACTTTAAATGTACTGTGTGTTTATCTTATTAAAGTTCAGGTTAAATTGATTGAAAAATGCTGAGTAAATGTTGTGAGTTCGGGGGTATTTGATGACGGGGTGAACTGACTAACATGGCCCAGGGCACACACACACACACACACACACACACACACACACACACACACACACGCTCAAACTCACTCTCACATTCTCTCTCTCTCTCTCTCTCTCTTCTCTTCACATACACACCACTTCCTCCATAGTCTCCTCTCCCTCCCTCCCTCCACTAGTATTTACAGAGGGAACAAGTACTGGTGGTGGCAGGAAATGGTAGTAGTGGTGGTAGGTGGTGGCAGGTGGTAGTGGTGGTAATATCAGGACAGGTGATGTTGACTCTCACACTGTAACATTCCCTTATTGCTTTAGACCTCACCCCCCCCGGGATAAAGAGCAAAACCCACGTGTATGCGGGCATCCTCCATGTCCGTATTCGCATATATTAACGACCGTATATGAGAGAGAGAGAGAGAGAGAGAGAGAGAGAGAGAGAGAGAGAGAGAGAGAGAGAGAGAGAGAGAGAGATATTCGTCAGTCTTCCATCTCAGTGCTCGAAAATAAGTGCCTCCATTGATATCTGCCTTACTCAACTACATGCTTTGTTTATTATTATTATTGGTGTGTAGTGGTGGTAGTAGTGGTGGTAGTAGTGGTGGTAGTGGTGGTAGTAGTGGTGGTGTAGTAGTAGTAGTGGTGGTGGTGGTGGTAGTGGCGGTGGTAGTAGTAGTAGTGGTGGTGGTAGTGTTGGTGGTGGTAGTAGTGGTGGTAGTAGTAGTAGTAGTGGTGGTGGTGGTAAGAGTAGTAGTGACATTATTATTATTATTATTATTATTATTATAGAAATATTTTGAGAATTTAAGGTCCAAGTGAAAGAGTTTGGTATAGAAGAAGGCAAGAAGAGGCGGTGGTTGAGTGGTTATTTGCACCACGTTAGTAATTTAATGGTCCTTGGTTCGACTCTTGTACTATTTAGTGTTTCAGTATGAGGAAGATATGATAGTAATAGTAGTTTGGCGTGTGGGTTAGTGCTAGTAGTAAAAACAAATCCCTGACTAGCTAGTAGGGCAGTCTAGTTGGAAAAGTTGAATTATATCCCGGCCAACCTGTCGCAAAAACCCTCGACTGGCTGTGTGTGTGTGTGTGTTTGTGTGTGTGTGTGTGTGTGTGTGTGTGTGTGTGTGTGTGTGTGCGTGTGTATGAAAGAGACAGACAGCCATCACCACTATTACAGCATCATGACTAACACAACATATAATTTTTTAACTCATTCTACTTTTGTAATTTCCCACACAGACTCTTGCGTCACCTGAAATATCAATAGGTAGTTGAAAATCATATAGAAACTGTTTATATAAAAAAAATCAATCCCCGGCTTAAATAAAATAATAAAAAAATAAATTAAAAAATGCAATGGATTCTCTTTGCTGCGTTTCTATTTACGAAAGAATGAAAACAAAAGATATGGGATTTTTCTTTGTATATGACAGAGCTCTCAACCCAAGTGGGATTTGTGGTGTCGATTGGGAGTTGCGTCGCTTGAGAAGAGTCCAGGTAATACCCTTCCCCCCCCTCCCCCTTCGCCCCCTCTCCTCCTCCCCTTCAGGTAAGCGGCCCTATGCTGGGTTTCTCTCCTACACCAGTTTTGTAATCTGCATTAAATTTCAGTGCCAGTGTTGTGTGTGTGTGTGTGTGTCGAGGCGGTGGTGATGGCAGGGCGGGATTATGAGCGCTCTGGGGGTGATAGTGGTAGTAGTGGTGGTAGGTAGTGATAGATATATACACTAGTGGTTGGTGGACATGAATATGATTATAATCTAGGATCCACACACACACACACATGTTAGGTACATGTGTGTGTGTGTGTGTGTGTGTGTGTGTGTGTATTTGTAACACTTCCTAATCATCTGTATAAGCTTGGTGAATCAGAACACACACACAGATACACACACACTCTTAGCCCGATAATAAGATAGTGAATGTAATTTTGCCGGGAACGAGACGCACCCTGTATAACTTGAGGATATCGGTTTGTTGTGGTGGTGGTAGTGCTTTCCTCTCGCTTTCCTCTCACTCACTCGTCTTGCATCACCCTCTCTCCCCTTTCATCCCCCCCCCCTCTCTCTCTCTCTCTACCTCTCCCTCCCTCTTTTCTCCACCTTAATACGAAAGAGGAAGAGGAGGTTCCCTGTAGAGATGTTCACTTGATGGGTACTGTGAGGTCCTCTTGAACGACCCAGAGATGAATTCAAGGATGTCATCGTTTTCGTCTCTCTCTCTCTCTCTCTCTCTCTCTCTCTCTCTCTCTCTCTCTCTGATTGTTATTGTTATTTGTTTTTATAATTTGTTATTTTTATTGTTATTGTTGTTATTACTACTACTACTACTACTACTACTACTACTACTACTACTATTACTAAGACACCTCCAATAACACTCCGCCAGGACAGGTGAGCGTGGTGCTGGAGAGAGGAGAGAAAAAGCTTTAACATATAAAAATAAATTCTACAGAGTTCCAACGATAAGAAAATTCCCCTTTCCAATATTTCCCCAATTTTAGGCCCGTGCCAACACCCTAATTTTTTTCAGAGAGGCATAATTTTATTTTTTTACGAGCGATGGGTAGAATTTGAATGTATCTTAATACCACCTGAATGTAGATGATATTGGTACATTGTATTGGTCTTTGAACGATAAATGATGAAATGTGAATGATAGTATAGTAGTTCCCCCTTAGAAAGAAAACGATTAAGGAAAAAAGAAAATCCTTAGTTGTATGAGCTGTGGGTGTGGGGGTGTGTGGGGGTGTGGGTGTATGATGTAGTGTATTTTGTGTATTATATATGTGGTGTGATGTGTATTTATATGTCTGGGATGTGTCCGAGATTAAATGGGTTTGTGTAATAGGGTTTATGGTTATGGGGGAGAGAAATATTAATGAGTTTTTGTGAGTTTTTTTATGTTTTCGTTCGTTTATATTTTCTCTCTCTCTCTCTCTCTCTCTCTCTCTCTCTCTCTCTCTCTCTCTCTCTCTCTCTCTCCCCCCTCACTCTCTCTCTCTCCCCTCACTCTAGGCATCAGTCAGGCATAACTTCATTAATAATAACGAGATGTTCCGATAAGAAAAAAAAGAAAAGATTTTATTTACTGATTTTTTTTTGTATTCATCTTTATTTTTCTTCCCAGAGTAAACAATTAGATCTTGTTATTGTTGATCTTTTGTGTGTGTGTGTGTGTGTGTGTGTGTGTGTGAATAGATGAATGCATTAATAGTAGTTTCATTATACTCTCCCCTGAAGTTGGATTAATGTATACATGTATGAAATAATGTATATGGATGGATACTCATCTTTGTATAATAAACTAACTCGAGTTATTGGGACATGTGTATTACGTCCACAGGTATGTATAGGATTCATCCATGTCCCTGCCATACATACATACATACATACATACATACATACACCCATACACACAGGTTAAGTTGTTATGGAAGACACCGTGGGCTCAAACTTCCACTTACTTCAGCATAACTTAGTTGGTTCCTGTCAGGTGAGGAAAACATCTTGGTTGTAGTGTGAGTTTGGTGGTCCTGGAGGAGTTAGGAAGGAGGAGTGAGAAGATGGGAGGAGTAGAGGGGAGAGGGAAGACATGAATAATTGAAAGAAAGAGAATGGGAGAAAGAGAGAAAGAGAGAGAGGAGATGAAATGAACACACAACACACACACACACACACACACACACACAACAATAACAACGTACTACTGTTTTAGATGAGTTTGACAATTAAAAAGATAAGATTTCGTCAATACTGGAGGGAGAGAATCTTGGAAGTCGTCACTATTGTACGAATCAACATTGAGAGTAATAGTTGTTGCTGCTCTTATTACTGAATAGAAAGGTCTCGTGTGTGTGTGTGTGTGTGTGTGTGTGTGTGTGTGTGTGTGTGTGTGTGTCAACAATATTGGATCTTGGAATAAGGTGAATGACATTAGGTCGTCCAGTGTAAATGTGACCTGAATGTGAGGCGAATATTCAGTGAGCAGACTCGACGCACTCAAACTCTCAGCACACGCACTCACACACTCAGCACACGCACTCACACACTCGCACGGGAGAAGATAGTAAGGAGAGTAAATGTAAAGGGAGAGGGAGGTAGTAGTGTACGGATGAGAGGGACGGTGAGAGGGAGGAGAGAGAGGGAGAATCCAGAGATGTATGTATATTTGAATGAGTGTAAGTGTGTGTATGTGTCTGTGTGTGTGTATAGTTCAGTATGTATGTATGTAAACTCAGACAAAGGCTTTAATGGCTTATTCATGGTGGACTTTCTCTGCTACTGTCACCCCCTCCCCTTCTCTCACCCCTCCCCTCCTTCTCTCACCCCCCTCCCCTTCTCATCCCCCCCCCCTCTACTTTCACCTCCCAACCTTCTCTCTTGTGCCTCACCCTCCCCCACCCCCCCCTTACTTTCACTTCCCTCCCTCCTCTCTCTCACCTCCTTCCCCCTCCCCTTCTCCCCCCCCCTCCTGCCCCCCACCTTCCCCCCCCTTCTCCCACACCCTCTGTCAGTATCACTCTTGTACCCCACCTCAGTCAACTCTCTGAATAACTACGATCTTGACTGACTGACTGACTTTGTTGGCTGACTCACACACACACACACACACACACACACACACCTCGTTAAGATAAATCCATTGTTTTCGTTCACTTTACTGTTGGGTCGTGACATAGTTGGCTAAGTATTCTGTTTGGCTGCCTCTATTTTATTTAGTTATTATTATTTACACTTAATCACATACAATCGAGGTTAGTTAGTGGGATAGTTTGATCGTTACACTTAAAAGTTTATGGATTTTGTAGTTTTTTATATATATTTTAACCCGGAGTTAGTACCGAGGGGTATTTTTAGATCCAGATATTTTTGTGAATCTTCTCATGCGTAAATGGCAACACTGATGCTCTTTTGTAAATATTTCTTATATACTTTTATATACTATTTAATATACTTTTAATATACATTTTTGTTTAATATACTCGTCATCTAATCTGATTTTCGTCATTCGTCATCTGGTCTCGTCCATAGACACAGGGGCCCGAGGGGAAGTAGTTTGAGTCGATCTTTCTGAGTGAATAATTAGCTTTTGACTTGAGATTCCCTTTGCTGGTATGTGTGGGTGGCAGGGGGAGGACGGGGAGGAGTTTCATGGTGTGAAGAATGAACAATAATAATTACAGTAATTTAATGGTCATTAGAATACACACACACACACACACACACACACACACACACACACACACACACTTAAGAACTAGATACAGTAACTAAAGTTTTCGGAGTGTAGGTGTAGATGAGAAGGAGGGGGAAGAGGAGGAGGAGGAGGAGGAGGAGGAGGAGGAGGAGGAGGAGGTGATAATTATGATTTGACAAGGGAGAAAGATATAGAGGAAGACAGGTGAGGAAAGGGGAGGATATGGAAGAGGACAGGTGAGAAGGGTAGGTAGGTGTGGGATAAGTGGTGTGGCTGATGAACTTAACACCTGCCTCTCACTTTCTTTATCTCTCATTTAACTCTCTCTCTCTCTCTCTCTCTCTCTCGGAGTGTGTATGTGTGGGTGGTACGTGATACCCGACTCACTTGTGGTACCTGACACTTGATTTACCTGTACAACTAATTAAGATAAACACAGATTATCATTAAAAATAACTAATGACCTTAAATACGATACAGAAATTACCTTAAAATGTAATTAATTACCTTATTGGGGGAAGGGTTAAAGTTGAGGTTTATATTTACAGCTAATTGATAAAGGTCAACTGGAGGTAACTGTTATGGATAAAAGTAATGTATTCTTACCTTATCCTCAGTTGGTTTAGTGTGAGAGGGTTAGGTTAGGTTAGGTTAGGTTAGAGGGTCAGTGTAGGTAGATATTCTGCATGTGGACCGCGTTCTACCCAGGTGAAAGAAGAAGAAAAAAAAATTGAGAAAAAATAATTGAACTCGTGAACGTGACACAGTGGCGGCGTATGACCTGCCCGGGGAACGAGTTGGTCCCAATTTAAAGGGGAGAATTCTCTTTGGTGTTCTGAAGGGGGGAAGTGGGTAGGGATGGAGAGAGGGAGGGGTTAGGGGTATGTAGGAGGGGGGAGGGAGGGGGGAAGGGGGGGGGGTTGTCATGGTTAAGTAAGGTTGATTCTGAATGCTGTGAGAGGCGGCAGTTTAGTAATTGGTTAATTGATCAGTGTAGTATAGATCATTCACCTGAGGTATTCATACACCTGTGTCCTGAAGTGTGTATTGCTTCATATACACAACGTTACATCTTTATTCTGTATTGTATTGGTAATTTAATCTCTCTTAGAAATAACATCCTTGAATTTGAAAATAAAACTATAAATTGGATTGTATTTTTAGGTTTAAATACAATTGTGGGAATAAAATTCATGCAACAAGATTTCTGTAGCGTATGCGGAGTGACTGACATCCTTCCTACCCTGGTCAACACAATGGGATGACACTATTACATTATTTAAACACATTTGGTGACTTCGCTGACTAGTTTCATAATTTACTTGTCAATATACACGTTAATTGTGAAGAGAATAAATCGATTTGTTCTATTTATTTGTAACTTTTGAAATAATTAATATATATGTGGAGTTTCGTATAAATAATTTGGTCTTAAATCGCTCATATACTCAACTTGGGATAAAAGACATAAATAATAAACAAAAAATAACACCTATGACCCTTATTTCCAAATGTAGTTAAGTTCGTATGTTTACTAATGCCTAATCAGAGGAGAAGTATTTTTTTATCTCTATCTAAAGTTAACTCTGAGGTATAATGGGAAATCAGATAAGCAAATGAAAATCGTTATCAGTGGAAAATAAAAAAAGGAAGCGTTTATATATAGTCTTAAGAAATGGGTGAAAAGTATGATGTTTTTATTAACACTGTGATATAAAGCTCTATTAGGTGATGATGGCTGTAGTGGTGAGCCTAGTTAGTACCCAAATAACTTTACCTAAACGTAGAGTTATTGAATAGAAAGTAAAGTCAGTAGATAACAATGATAACTTCTTTAGTCCAGACTTGTTTTAATCACGAACTAAACCCGTATCATACCTTTAATCCAGACTTGTTTTAACGAGGAACTAAACCCGTATCATACCTTTAATCCAGACTTGTTTTAACGAGGAACTAAACCCGTATCATACCTTTAATCCAGGCTTGTTTTAACCACGAACTAAACCCGTATCATACCTTTAATCCAGACTTGTTTTAACCCTGAACCATACCTGTATCGTTCAGTAGGTTGTCAACACAGGTTAATGAGTCGAGATGTTACCTGGGCATTAGACATAACACAACCAATGGGTACTTGAGTCTGATGATTACGAGCCAATTTGCCTTCCTGGTAAACTGGTATTCGCTACAATTCGGCATCACACTCACTCATTCACTCACGACCGATCGGCCATTGTATGCAGTGTCGTTTTCTGTTTTGGTCAATATTAGCGGTGCAGTCTTACCTGGTGGTGTTTTGGGGATTTTTTTTTCTTCTTATGATAATGTTTAGGGAATTTTTATGGTTGTGTCTAGGGATTTTTTTCCTTTTATGACAGTGTTTAGGGAATTTTTATAGCAAATTTTGGGGATTTTTTCTCCTAATATGACAACATTTACGAAGCAACAAAATATATAAATGAGTTAAAATTACAACATCTCTTATAAAACCTTAAGACATTATATAACAAACGTATTCTTGGCATTACACTCTGTATTTAGGAGGGAATTATTATAATACCCAATTCTCGGACATGTTAACTACTACACTGGCTAAAATGGTAATAGGCATTAGTGAGGATTTTCTTAAGGTGTTACTGTAATTGGCTGTACCTGTTGTTGTTGTTGTTGTTGTTGTTGTTTTTACAGATACAACCAATTACAGTAAAACTTTATGTATTTGGATAGTATGTTTATAAATGAGATATAATGTGTAATATAATCGCCAGACAGGTAAGTTATGTACCTGTCTAAAATCTTGTTTGTAATTAGTTACGTTTTAACACTTAAGGTAATTATATAAACCGGATGTAATTTGGTTGTAGGTATTACTTGTTGAAGCTGAGAGGACGCCATTAGCATAAACCTGACAACTAAAGCTTATTGGCGCCGCCCACACACTCGTTCATCCTAGTGGGCGGCTGTACAGTAATGTTGGCGCTGAGTGTAATGGTCAGGTGTGAAGTTATAGGAGCTCTCTCTCTCTCTCTCTCTCTCTCTCTCTCTCAAGGTGGTGTATTTGTCTGCATTAGAGAGAGAAATAGAGAGAAAAGGAAACAGAAAGAGAGACATAGAGAGAGAGAGAGAGAGAGAGAGGGTGGCTGAGTGGTGCGTGTGTGTGTGTGTGGTGAGGCGGTCCACACGCCCATAGCTTAATTATTCCATACACGCCTCTTTCCTACGCCCTTCCCCAACCACTCCACACTCCTTTCTCGCTAACTCCCCTATTCCTACTCCCAACTCCCCACGGGAAAGAGAGGTAGGTGGAAGGGGGGAGGATATCGATATGGCTCAAAAGGGAAAGGAGAATTTGATTTGCCTTAATGCTTGCTAGAAGACGAAAAGGAAATAGGTGGGCTTCTCTGATTTCTTCCGGCGAATATACTGTAGTGCAAATTTACCTTCACCTTGTAAGCAACATTTTATAACGGGAGCAAAAATCTCTCAGAATTTTTACCTGAACTGCAAGTGTGTGCTAATCAGTGTGAGGTGTGAAGGCATCTTGTTGTGTATACCTGACAAACATGTGACTCCAACCAGGTGATAATTATTTGTTGTTGTTGGGGGGGTAGATGAATCTGACTTAAGGCTTTGATAATATAATCCAGCTTATTTTAAACTGATCTGACTTCAAGCTGTTATAGTATTACCCTTCGAATATAACATTTAAAGCTTTGATAATATAACTCATGGAGGCTTAATACAGCACATAACAAAGGCTAATGTATATCAAAGGTACTACTCCACTCCTGCCCAACATCCAAGCTGAACCCAGATTTTCTTGAAGCTTAAGAACCCCAGATTTCAGATTTTCTTTCCTAAAATAGACTTAGCTCACAGGGCCACGATGATTTTAATTTGTGAAGAAAAATCGTCTTATCTCTTGCTTGGAACCCCTCCTCTCCCCCTCTCCCCCCCCCCCTCCCCTCCTCCTCTCACCTTCACCTCTCCCCACCGCCACCTCCATCCTAACTCTCTTCTTCCTTCCTTCATTCCTTCCTTCCTTCTTTCCCTTCTCCTCTCCCTCTCCCCAAACAGGTAAATACATCACAAAATTAAAAAATTCATCCACTTTGCACACCTGTTGATCACCCTGCGTGTGTGTGTGTGTGTGTGTGGCTAATGGTGAAATATAAAAGTTATTCCCTCAATAAATTATTTTCTTTTCGCAGTATTTGTTTAAGGGAGAACTTGTTTAATATACTAGTGTTTATACTCGCCCTGGAGAACTAATAATATTTTCAGTACTAAGTTATTGTCTATTTCAACTCGATTTCAATGCTGTACGAGAGTTTGGGACAATGCTCAGGTGTCAACAGTACAAGCTGCCTGACGTACGATGGAATTTTTATTAGATTTTTTAATTATGAACCTTTTATTGTAACGACGATTATTACTGAAAGATTTGTGAGTTTATATCTTTACTTACATATTCGTTAAGATCTTTCAGTCAGTATTAAATCATCTATCTGTATAAATATCAGCTTTCATCTGTCCACTGAACCCTGAAAACAAGATAAAGTAATAAAAAAATGCAATATCGTTCCAAATAATTCCTCAAATGGTATAATTAATTGTTTATTTACTCACCAATTCGAATATTTTTTCACCTCAATCGAAAAAATATATGAAATCTAGTGATAAAAACAATGCGGTTTGGGCCATCACGCGGGAAATTAGACGTTTTGATAAATGAAGTGAGCGGCAAACAACGAGAACAAAAGAGCATCATGAGAGTAACAAAAGAGCATCATGAGAGTAACAAAAGAGCATCGCTAGAGTAGGATTTATGACGTTTATGTGTTTGGAATCTGATTTTTAAAGGCACTGAATAATATCTCTTCCTGCGGTTCATGTGTGTGTGTGTGTGTCTGGGAGTGTGTTAGAGTGCGTTTGGTGAGTCTATGATATATTTTAATCTTGTTTATGTGTGTATGTTTGTAAGTAATGCAGGAATTATGTGTTTAGGGATAATTAGTATAAATATGAACATACATACAACAGGAATCGTATACATGACCCCACACACACACACACACACACTTTCTTACAATACAACACACTTAAGATAATTCTGAGCCTTATGTAATATTCAACTACTCGGAACATGTTATTGAATTTCCCAGTAATATCACAAACAACAGGACTTTTCTTCTGCTTACATTACTGTTTGTCTCAAGGTGGAACTTGGACGAAAATGCGACCTGAATCGTCTCTGTGTGCGTCTCTGTGTGTCTGTGTGTGTTTGTCTGTCTGTCTGTCTGTCTGTCTGTCTGTCTGTCTGTCTGTCTGTCTGTCTTTTAGTGATTCAAGTTTGGCAATAGAGTCTGATTATGTTAGAGACTTTACATTCTTGCCTTCACCTGTTGAGTTGATTAGGTGTTATAATTCCCAGGTGTGTTTCAGAAGGGTCTACCTGGTGTAGTAATTAAGAGGTACCTGGTGTACTAATGAGGGGGGGTACCTGGTCGTAATGAAGAAGGAAAAGGGGGTGGGTAAGGGTGGAACTCAGGGAAAGGGGTTGGTGGGGGTGAGGTAACGTAGATTAAGGGTGGATAAGGGGGAAGAGGTTAGGGGGATACGTGAATGATCGAGGGGACGTGGATGATAAAGGGGGGATTGATGGGGGGGTGAGGTAGGTCGGGGGGGGGGAGAAAAAGGTTATCACGCCCATGTTGTCTGTCTAAATATGACCACGCCCGTCTTGTTTGCTCAACCCCCCCCACTCACCCCCGCAAAAAAAGGCTACCTGCAACTATTTAATTGATGGGGCAATAACATGGAGTTATTTAATTGGCGGAGGGAAACTTATAGAACAGTGTAATTGAAGAAAATACACAGACGCACACGCACATGGACACGCACACGCACGCACACACACACACACACACACACACACACACACACACACACACACACTGCAGCAAGAGAGAGATATATTTCATCATGTGATTTTACCTGTGTTTGCTTACAATTAATTAAGACAGGTGTAATGGAGTGCAAATTGGGTTTGAGCGAATAAGACATTTAGCTTAGCCAGCCTATGTCTTGATGGGGTCTTTGAAGGAGATTAATTGGGATTACAGGTAAGATAAAGAGGAGGATTATTGAAGGGGATTTATATGTAATTATTTAAGCCTTAAGGGGATTTATTTGGTATTATTTAAGCCTTAAGGGGATTTATATATAATTATATCACAAGATCATTATTTTCCCCCGACTTAATTAATGACAAAGGGAAACACAAAGTTATAACACCGTAGAATTTAATATATATTTTCTTTGATAGTTATAGATCGTGTGTGTTTCCACTTACCTGGCCAGAGACAACACCTCATTATACACCTGTCGGGCCCCTAGTTAATGTGCTGTACTTTTGGCGTGGGCCCCTTAGTCCTAATGGGCCCCAAGTTTAGGTATGTGTAGGGGTTTAGTGTTAATGGTCCTCCTCCCCTCCTCCTCCTCCTCCTTCTCCTCCTCCTCCTGACAGGTTGGGTGTTGGCCTGAAGGGAAGATTTATGGAGGCCTCAGTGACATCTCCTGACGAAGGGCTCAGTGCTTGTGCTTCCCCAGACGCAGAAGGTGCTCAAGGATGACATTATTTGATGCTACTCGAGTATATTGTCTCCTTGTCCGTAATTTCTCGTTCGTGGTTTCATTCGTGTGTTCTTTCGTCCGTGATTTCTTTCATTCGTGTTATATCGTGACCTCTCGTTAGTGTCCTTTCGTTCGTTCGTTTTTTGCTTCCGTAGGTTGGTATTTGTTTGTTTCGTAATATTTGCTCTTCATCTCCTTCTCTCTCCTTCCCCCCCACTCGGTATTTAGGACAAATTTATAACACTCCTTAATGAGTTTGTAAATGTTTCTTGAGTGTTTGTGTTATGTTTTTTTTTTATTCTGCTGATATATGACAACACATATATCTGTTATGGCAGTTAAAAGAGAATGAATACAGCGAACGGGGGAGAGAGAGGAGAATGAGAGTGAGGAAGGAGGAATGAGAGAGAGAGAGAGAGAGAGAGAGAGAGAGAGAGAGAGAGAGAGAGAGGAATGAGAGAGAGAGAGAGAGGAGGAATGAGAGAGAGAGAGGAAGGAGGAATGAGAGAGAGAGAGAGAGAGAGAGAGAGAGAGAGAGAGAGAGAGAGAGAGAGAGAGAGAGAGAGAGAGAGAGAGTTTGTCGTGTGTGTGTGTAAGCGACAAGTTAGCTGTAATCAGAAGTTTGTAAAATCAGTTTAGTCAACAATTTTCGTCTCATGTGTTTCCCGCCACTGGGGACAAATGATGCCCTTGAATGGCTGACCTGACAAGATGGTTCCTACCTGATGATTGTAGTCATAGGTGTTATGGTAGGGGGTGCGGGAGGAGACGGGGGGAAGTGCGGGAGGGGGGGAGAAAGGTGCGGGAGGAAGAATGGTGTTAAAGGAGACAAGTAATAACGTAGTGTGTGTGTGTGTGTGTGTGTGTGTGTGTGTGTGTGTGTGTGTGTGTGTGTGTGTTTGTACAGAAGCCCAAGACCCAGAATTAAACGTGATTAGGTATGTGTAGCTCAGTCATAAACACGCACATACACACACATACATACACACACACACACACACACACTGTACAATACAATTTCTAACTAAAGGCGTAAACCACATCGTAAATAAAGGCTTTATTAATATCAGCAACAATAAAAGAGGAAAAACGAAAACAAATGGACCCCAGTCAATATAGACCCCAGTTAATATAGACCCCAGTCAATATAGACCCCAGTCCTAGTAGGTTCCAGTTCCAGTAGGCCCCAGTCCATATAGGCCCCAATCTTACTAGGCCCCAGTCTATATGTCCAATTGGGCCCCAGTCCCGGGAGGCCCCAGTCTTACTAGGGCCCAACCCTATTAGACCCCATTCACCCTAGACCCATATGACCAGACACAGGTAAGCAGTAATTAATAGTCATAAACAAGAGTAAATCACAGACAAGGTATAATGACCCATTAACTGGTGCTGTCTGACTCTTAACTACCTGAGACCCAATTACCTAGTTATGGTGCACCTGTGTAATTAACTCACGCGATACTCAAGGGAGAGGGGAGTGTGTGTGTGAGGGGAGGTGAGGGTAAGGGAGTGAGGGGAGACTGTGTGTAATGGGAGAGGTATTGGAAGGGGAAGGTAGGGAGGAGGGGAAAGGGGAAGAGAGGAAGGGGGGAAGAGGTAGAATGAAGGGGGAAATGTGTGAAGGGAGAGAGAGAGAGAGAGATGAAGGGTAGGTCTAGGAAGGGAAAGAAAGGGGAGAGTACAATAGAAATGGAAAATTAAGAAGAAAGAAGAAATGACAGGGAAAGAGACTAGGGGAGGGAGAGAGAAGAGAGAAAGAGGAAAGAAAGTAACAAGAATAAAAAAGGAGAGGGGAGTGAATGGTGAGAGAAAGAAAAGGAGGAGAAAAAAGAGAGAGAGACAAAGAATAGAAGAGTGAACCATATCAATAAGTCTCGTTGGGTCTCGTGTGTTTAGGGTACAGAGTTATGGCCTCGTGGAGTTTGTTATGGCGCGGTAAGGGATCTCCACCTCGTTTACCCGTTGACCTTATTGCGCCATTATGAGACCATCTTGTGGCAGACACCTGTTAAGTTTTAAAGGCGTTGGTTATTGTTTCAATGGGAGGTAAATGGCGCAGGACTTTTGATGAATAAAAGGAAATAAGGAGGAATAATGAGATAAGAAGATAGAATAGGAGAGGGAGAAAGAATAACAGAGAATAACAGATACACAGACAGACAGAGACAGGAGAAGGGTGGTGAGGCGGGGATAAATAGGTAACAAACATTCAATCAGTGACACAAAACAGGTGTGTTGTCTCTCGCTACACCTGCACGACGACGCTGTGTACAGGTGTGTTGATCCTGTTGATGCACACACACACACACGCACACACACACACATACACACATACATACATTCATACATGTGTGCACCTTCATTACCACTAGTGTATGCGTGTGTGTTGACTCTGACAAAGGTGTACACGGAGACAGACACACACACACACACACACTATCACTTTCATGTGTTTGTGTGCGTATGTGTATTTGTGTGTGTGTTAACCATGGTAGCGTGTATACAGAGAGAGAGACACACACACACACACGCCACCCACTCATGTGTGTTGATAGAGCAGTGTCTGTGTGTTTGTTTGTTTCTGTTAGCGCACACACACACACACACACACATACACGCACACACACACACACTCACTCACTCACTCACACACACTCACTCACTCACACACACACACTCACTCACTCACTCACTCACTCACTCACTCACTCACTCACTCACATAAAAAATTAAGTACCCCCTCCTACACCACTACTTTAGATCAAATTATAAACATATACTTAGACCTACAGCTCATAACCCCTGTATAAATTTTGTATCAGTTCGGGACAAAATACAGACATTGCTGTTTTAGTTTACATAAATTATAATAAGTCTGTAAAGAAACTCGTTGGCTTATGACTGTGATTAAAAAAAGTGTATGAATCTGTATGACTTAATTAACAAACGAAAGAGTTAGTTTATGTATAGTGAAAGGAATTAACTTAATAATTATATAAAAAGTGATATAATTTTATAATTACGATACCTATAATTAATTTATTTTTATATAACTATTAACATATACTAAAATATGTATGTTATATAATTTTCATATACTGTGAAAACTCTATATATCGGAATGTATTGAGAAGAAAGTCCGTTATATCGAGGGTCCGTTAAATGTGAAACTTACATATAACGAACTACATTGGGAAATCCGTTATATCGAGGGTCCGTTAAATGTGAAACTTACATATAACGAACTACATTGGGAAATCCGTTATATCGAGGGTCCGTTAAATGTGAAACTTACATATAACGAACTACATTGGGAAATCCGTTATATCGAGGGTCCGGTATATATAGAGAGAAGTCCATTATATAGACTTAAACTTTACTGTCAAAGGTCATTATCAGAGTTCGAGGTCATAGGTACTAATAACTCTTGATGATACTTGACCTAAACAAGGTATACAAGATGACCTTCAAACCTCTATGTCATAGGTCAGGTTCAGAGAGCTTAAGATTGCGTGTCACATTAGGCAAAGTTGTATTATGTAACGTGGAATACAGGTACAGAGATAAATTACAGGTAGAGAAACTTAAGTGGAGTAACAACACACACACACACACACACACGCACACGCACACACACACACGCACACACACACACACACCACCTGGGTACACCTGTAATACTGAATATAAACACAACACGTAAGACCTAAAAATATTACTTTGTTTAAACAGAAAAATGCAAAACCTCTGTACTTTTTATGCCCCACCGACCGTAAGCTGAGGAATATAGTGATCTTACCTTGTCGGTCTGTCTGTCATGCTAATTAGTAAGGCGATAAATAACACGTATTTAATAAGCCTATATAACTAATTAATTCCATGGTGTAATTAGTGGTCACAGCCTTAATTAAGTTAGTAGATAATTATTGCTAGGCTTAAGTATATAGTGACCTGATTTAAGAGGAGATCACGGTGTAGTTTATAGAATGACCCGAGATATTACTGATAAGTGGTTAATGTTTGACCCCCAATGACTGTACCGAGGTATAAGTCAAGAGAAAAGGTCAAAGGTTAAACTGGGAGGGATGGGAAGGGGGGGGCTTGTTACATTTCCCTTCATATATGCAAATTCTTTCTGGTCCAAATATATACATCTCTTGACTGTAAATTAAAAATAATAAAAGAAAAATAATTGAGGAGAAAAATGTATATTGGACAGGGAATCGTAGGTGGTGTGGGGGGGGGGTGAAGGTATTAAAAATGTATATATATTTATTTGAAAATATTCATAGAAAGTTAAATTTATATAGAATGAAATTGAACACTACCTAAGGGGAGTTTGTCTTCAGATATTCTTTTTTTTTTCGTATTCATTTTTTTTTTCGCGTTTTCCATTATTTTTTAATCCATTAGATCTTGACCTGGGCTTAACCCCTCTTGGTAGAAATGGAATTGTTTTTATATAGCTATTTTGGGAGAGGGGGGGTGGATTAGGATTTATATTTTAACCATCCACCCACAATCCAACCCACCCACACACCCACACACACACACCCACCCCACAACGACCATCTGAGTTCACCCACCTCAGCGTTACTCCTGAGTGTTGTTGCAGAAGATACGAGCGAGGAAAGGAAAGAAGTTTTATCAGTGATTGTCTTAAGTAGAGTAACTCAATGGTGTGTGTGTGTGTGTGTGTGTGTGTGTGTGTGTGTGTGTGTGTGTGTGTGTGTGTGTGTGTGTGTGTGTGTGTGTGCCACTCTGCCTTCCTCTCTTCTCTGTTCTTCCACTCCATATTTTTTTTGTCTTCTCCACTTACCTCTTTCTTCATCCTCCTCTTTCTTCCTGTTCTTTGATTCATCTTCTCTTCTTTCCCCTCCTTCTCTTCCCCTCCCTCTCTTCCTCTACCTCTACCTTTCCTCCCTATCTCCCTATACACAACACCCCTCTCTATTTCAATCGTCCTGTTTCTCTCCCTGTCTCTAACTAACGTGGGGAAATAAAGAAAGTTTTAGGGGGGGAAATAAAGACATTCTAGGGGAAACAACTCCTACATGCAGTTAATTGAATCAAGGAAGCAGAGGAGGAGAGAGAGGTGTGAGAGGAGGAAAGAGAGTGGTGAGAGAGGTGTGAGAGGGGGAGGTGTGTGAGCTCTGTTACACCGGACTCGTGTATAACATTTTTTTAATTAAAGGAAATAGGGTTTTATTATGAGGCTTATGTAGGTATCCTGTGGTGTTGGTAATACTGTGAAGATGTTGTTGTCTCTCTCTCTCTCTCTCTCTCTCTCTCTCTGTCTCTCTGTCTCTCTGTCTACGTCACAGCAGGCAGTCATTAGTTGGATAATACGGTGAGCATATTCTGACATAGGCAGGTTTGGGGTGCCACTTCAGGCCCCACCCCCACCCCCACCCAATCCCCAACCCCATCCCCAACCCCCAACCCCTGCATCCCCAGTCCCCCAACCCCCACCCCACCCCAATCCTCAATCCCCACCCCCACCCACCCCAATCCTAACCCCTATCCCCACCCCCAACTTCAACTCCCCATCCCCAATCTCAACCCCACCCCTGGACCCCAATCTCTGCACCCCCACCCCACCCCAGAACCAACCCCACCCCAACCCCAGAACCCCCAACCCCAACCCCAATCCCAACCCCACCCCATCCCCCAACCCCAACCCCAACCCAACCCCAACCCCAACCCAACCCCAACCCCAACCCCATCCCCGACCCCAATCAACCCCACCCCCAACCCCCACCCCAACTCATCCCCATCCAACCCCAACCCATCCCCAACCCCAATCCCCAACCCAACCCCCAACCCACCCCAACCTAACTCTGTCCCACAACCCCATCCCAACCCCAATCCCATCCCCCAACCTAACCCCATCCCATCCTCATCCCAACCCCCAATTCCATCCTGCACCCCACCCCCAAACTCAATCTCATCCCCAACTTCAACTTTTCTGCACTCTCAACTTACCCTAATTCCCAAATCTCAATTCCCAATTTCTACCCTCATCTTCACTCCCCAATTCTACTCCCCATCTCTACCCTCACTCCCATTCTCACTCCCATCTCACCCTACCTCAATTCTACCCGGATCCACCAATCTTCATCTCTCATTCTACCACTGACTTATCACCCAACCAACTTCTCAATTCCCTGAACGCACCCTACCGTATGGAAACTCATGTAAATGAGGAATCAGGAAGTAACACGGGGGATCAGAGGACTCGTTACTACTTTCTAAAGGACCGACATTACCTGGACTGAATAATGTTATATGTAAGAAAAAATAGATTGAGGTTAGGTGATGAGATGGATGTCGGTTTTTGTCGGGTTTTTGTCGGGTTTTTGTCGGTTTTTGTCGGTTTTTGTCGGTTTGTGTCGGGTTTCTTGGTTTTTGTCGGATTTTGTCGGGTTTTTAATGTATAATTTATCATCGTCCTTTTAAGTTTTTTTTTTGTATGTTTTGATTTAGGATTTTGTTAAGAATTACTGATTTTTTCGTCCAGTGGAGAGAGAGAGAGAGAGAGAGACTGACCTCGTAGTAAACATAAATAAAATATAGAAAAACTAAAAAAAGAAGCAGAGAAGGAATTAAATACACTGACGAAAGGAAAACAGAAATACAAACAAACAAACGTATGAGAGGACCAGGAGAGCTGCTGAGGGAGATAACAACAAAGAAGAACAGAGACACAAAGGCTTCACTAACCACCTCAGTCTATAGTCGTAGGTCAGCTCAGATTATACAAGAAAACAAATATTAATTCCTTTGTTGAGCGTTACAGTGTATATGTGTGTGTGAGAATGGATTAAAGAATGACATCTTCTCTGTCTTACGTACACACACACACACACACACACATGATAGACACCCCCTCTTAGTGCCAACAAGGTAAAATGTTATTACCACACAGATTCATCAGATTAAAGGTGCCAGCTGTTTACTGGCACTTCTACACTCGACAACTTTTTACTCTGGGGTACTTTAAACATTTTTGACACGTGGGGGGTGGAGAGGAGGGGTGGGGAGAGGGGTGGGAGGGAGGGGAGAAAGGAGTTGTGGGGAAGAGAGGAGGGTGGGGAGGGGTGGGGGATGGAGAGAGGGGAGGGGAACTCACAAGTTTGTTCTTACTTTCATTAAAAAAACAAAAAACTAGAAAAAGAAGAATAAAAGTCCTTTGGGATGTTTTTTACTCTCATACACTCGCTACTGAATATTGGATATACTACATTAAACTCTCTGCTCCACTCGTCTGTGTTCTCTAGCTGGATGTTTCCCTTCTTCCTCTCCCAGTCCTCCAGATGGTAAAATCAACGTCTATTGCATTTCTTAAAAGAGTTACCTTGAGATTTGATTTGCTGTTAGTCTCTAAGTGAAGGTGTGAGTATGTTTGTTTTTACGTGTTTTTTTTTGAGGTTTTTGTAGGAATTTAATGGTGTTTTTGAGTGAGGGGGTGAATGGGGGGGAGGGGTGGTAGAGGAGGGGGGGTTAGGTGAGGTCAAGATTTTTTTTGTATAATTTATTTTATTTTTTAATGTTCTCAAGTGACTGATTTTAAGTATAGCGTTATCATTACTACCACCATCACCACCACTGCTACCACCATCACCACCACTGCTACCACCATCACAACAACTACCACCATTATCACCACCACCATTCACGTGAGGTTGGGACACACACACACACACACACACACACACACACACACCTGTAATTTGGGAACCTTTAACGGATTGGTCACTGCCCCAACTTTTGAACCATCTATTTCTGTCCTTAATTAGCCAGGTGAAATAACTTGGTGACTCGTGACCTTTGATGTGTGGTGACCCAGCCCAGGTAACCTCTAGATTATGACCTTCGTTGACCTTCGGCTTTTGATCTTAGTAAACCGTGACATCTGATTGGTTAATGTCCATCTCTAATTGGTGGTAGTTAATGGTCATCTACCTTCTTCCCTCCCTCATCTACCATTCCATCCCTCCTCCTCTTCCATCCCTCCTCCTCTTCCTTCCCCTACCACCTAACACCTTACTTTATCCCTTCCCTTCTCTTCTCCCACATCATCACTACATAAAGACGACCAAAGTAATTACCACATTTCCTGACACTAACAACCTCATTCAGTGGTCAGAGAGAGAGAGAGAGGAAAGTCATCTTGTTCAAATCTGTGCGTCACCTCAGGCTAACCCTCTGTCTCACGAGTGTGTGTGTGTGTGTGTGTGTGTGTGTGTGTGTGTGTGTCGTCATTTGCCAACAAGATAAGGATGTACTTGAATTATTATGGATTTCATACTGTATATCATTCATCACATCTTCACTATACACCATTCATCACATCTTCACTATACACCATTCATCACATCTTCACTATACACCATTCATCACATCTTCACTATACACCATTCATCACATCTTCACTATACACCATTCATCACATCTTCACTATACACCATTCATCACATCTTCACTATACACCATTCATCACATCTTCACTATACACCATTCGTCACATCTTCACTATACACCATTCATCACATTTTCACTATACACCATTCATCACATCTTCACTATACACCATTCATCACATCTTCACTATACACCATTCATCACATCTTCACTATACACCATTCATCACATCTTCACTATACACCATTCATCACATCTTCACTATACACCATTCATCACATCTTCACTATACACCATTCATCACATCTTCACTATACACCATTCATCACATCTTCACTATACACCATTCGTCACATCTTCACTATACACCATTCATCACATCTTCACTATACACCATTCATCACATCTTCACTATACACCATTCGTCACATCTTCACTATACACCATTCATCACATCTTCACTATACACCATTCGTCATATCTTCACTATACACCATTCATCACATCTTCACTATACACCATTCATCACATCTTCACTATACACCATTCATCACATCTTCACTATACACCATTCATCACATCTTCACTATACACCATTCATCACATCTTCACTATACACCATTCATCACATCTTCACTATACACCATTCATCGCATCTTCACTATACACCATTCATCACATATTCACTATACACCATTCATAACACCTTCATCACACATCTTCACTACACACCATTCACCACACCACTATACATCATTCATGACACCACTATACACCATTCATCACATCTTTACTATATACCATTCATCACATCTTCACTATACACCATTCACCACACCTTCACCACACATTATTCATCACACCACTATACACCATTCATCACACCTTCACCACACATCATTCATCACACCACTATACACCATTCATCACACCTTCACCATACACCATTCACCACCTCTTACTACACTTCACTATATCATTAACTCCCTGAAGTAATTATTATGAGCGGCACCATAAGTACTCCCAAAACACCATGGCCGAGATTCAGTACCTGGGGACCTACTGGAGGGAACTGGCCAAGCTGAGGTGTCTGTGTGTTGATGACCTGGAGGGTATCTTAGCCGCTTGGCCACTGAAGGATAAGGTTAAGTTAGTTCACGCTGATGATCTGATGAACCAGCCAGCCTTAACTCCCGGACAAGGAGTTTTCTGGGTGGTGGATCGAAAGGGAGGAAAACACGGTGTCTCCGTCTTCCGCTGTCTTGATGGGAAGTATATCCTCTTTGACTCCATGGGGAAAAAATTCACCCTATAGTTTTAACCTTACCGACAGAAGCACAACATTAAGAAGAAACATGTAAAGCAGGTGTTGAGGGAGAAGCTTTAAGGTAACAAGGTTGGATCTTGTTCATTCCACGCTCTGTCCTTCTTAGAGTTTGCTTGTAGTTCCACCATCGCCGACCACGAGCACCTGGTCAGTACCTACTCCAAGTTGCTCGGCAGTAACCCAGACGGGATCGCCGTAGCTCGTGTAAAACAGATCCTCTAGTAGTTTAAGAATGATATTGATCTTTATGACTTATCGGAGGTCAGATGTCTAGCCTTAAACTACGTCCCAGTAACTAAGGAGGAAATACGATTAAAACGCAAGAGACGTCGCTACCCGGAAAGACAATGTGCCGTAAAGAAAGTCCGATTAGATTGATTTCTTCCGAACGAAACTCAAGTAAAGAAAGTTTCACCATATCAACACTATACCAGAAATCCTACGTCATTCTTCCACCCATCAGGAATAATTCTGATCTTTCTAATTACGATAATATTCACATCAAACACTTAATCCTTACAAAGTTATTTAAGACTTTTTTTCATTAATATCTTTATCTAAACAATCTAAACTATTGTGTATTATGGGATGTTAAATGACTCTGTTTGCCGAGAGACATTACCGTGGGGTCAGCGATGGTGGCCCCGGGGGTTAAAGTGTTGGTAAATAAGTTCTAATTCTATACTTTGAGCAGTTCTTAAGCTATTTCTTCATGACAAACTCTTCTCATGTAGCAATCGGGTGTCTGTCTGTCTGTCTGTCTGTGTGAGGGGAGGAAGGACTCGGGAGCTTCAGACTGGCTTCCTTCCTGTGCTGGTCCGATCTACAACCTCCCCTCGTATTCCTAAAGCTTCGTCAGTTTATTTTCAGAGTTTTCGTTCGTTTGTGTGTGTGTGTGTGTGTGTGTGTGTTTGTGTGTGTGTGTGTGTGTGTGTATGTGTGTGTGTGTGTGTGTCGTAACTTAAGTCATTCTTCCATAAACTAATTAAGGTGGAAAAAAAAAATTATATCGAATATACCTTAGATTGAGCAATGAAGGGTAATTTAAGGTAATTTTTAAAGAAACAGAATTTTTTTAAATCATTTTCTGGGGAAGTTTAAGGAATTTATTATAAATTTTAAAGTAATATCCCTTAAAAGTAAATATATACACCAATGACAACAACATCAAGTGAATATTTTTAGGATCTCATTTGATAAACAACCTAGCGAGCCATTAAGCGAATCACCCAAAGAATACTGACAGCATAGCGAGGTATTCATTTATTCTGGTCTTTTGGGAGGTTTTGTGATGGGCAGTGCGTGTGGGTAGGCCTTAGGGGTGAGGATGGTGTTGGTGGGATGTGGGTAGTGTTTGGAGGTTCAAAACGTCTTGGCCTCGGCCTGCAACTCAGGGTCTCCCACAGGTGCGGTTACGCTAGATGTGGTGGTATAAGGACTGACACCCATCTCTGACCCTCTTATACTTTCGCCCGGCACTTGTCTGTAATGAAGGTACTCACATCTCAGAGTAAGTTATGGCTGAGTGAAAATCCACGACGTCGAGTCTTATGATTACTCGTACTCTGGAGTAAAGTTTATTTTTTACACGTGAGTACAGGAAGGTGGTTGCGTGTCTTTGTCTTTGATAACCGGTTTCTGGTAATTATTTTCACCGTGGTCTCAATGGAACTTCCACATGTATACGTGTGAGTGACTGACTCTCCCAGGGATACTTTTAGCACACGTGATGTGACGTCATGGAATATAAGCATGGTGATTGGTAGAGAGACTTTAATGTTAAGACGTCATAGAATATATCCATGTTCATTGGCCGAAATCTCTAGGAATGATTACGTCACGGTATGTAAACATAGCTGCTGATTGGCTGAAAACCTCCCTCATTGATGACGTTACGTGAAATCTGTACTAAGAGTTGATGATTGGCTGAAAACTTGCTTCACCGATGACATCACGCATGACATCATACATTCCGAGCTGTGTCCCTTCACTGTAGGTCTTCGTAAATTACTTGATATATTCAGTCGTGTTGTTCCCAGTGGTAGTAAATTATACGTGACCCCAATTTAAGGTGACACACAGAGGCGGCCCCAGAGTGTTACCTGTGTTAGATTATTATATCACGGTAACGCGTTTTATAGTGACGATTATCATACCACTGTTACCTTCCTTAGTGCCCGTGGTAGCAAAAGGCGAGAGAACGTTCGCCTCATAGAGCTTCCATAAAGATTATGCACTTTGCTAAGAGGAAATGATCTTTATTACCTGCAAGGTAAAGTTTGGCTCTGTACTGACGGAGTTATTCTGTTACGAGGCTTAAGTTGACTCTTTCTTCTAACTCACTCGTTGCCTCTGACAGTGTTGTGTTTAAACACCACACACCACTGGGAGGGGGTATATTCATCCCTCTTCCCCTTCCCTTCCTCCCCCCTTCCTCCCCCTTCCCTCCTTCCTCCCCTTCTCCCTCCCCCTTCCCCTTCCCCTTCCCTTCCTTCCTCTCTCCTTCCTCCCTCCCTCCTTCCCCTTCCATTCCCTCCTTCCCCTTCCCTCCCTTCCCTTCCCTCCCTTTCCTTCCCTCCCCTTCCCCCCTTCCCTTCCCTTCCCTTCCCTCCCCTTCCCCCTCCCTCCCTTCCCCTCCCCTTCCCCTTCCCAGTATCAAGTGTGGCTTTCCTCTCATTTGCATATCCTTAAAGGTAGACGCCACACCTTTGGTTATAAACGACTTCACACAACACTATATTTACATCTCAAACGAATCTTAATCTGGTGCTTTTAATATAACGTGTGTGTGTGTGTCTGTCTGTCTGTAAGGAAAGAGAATTTATGTCTGTAAGGAGTTTATGTTCCAGTCCAATGATTGTTGGTGCTGTGTCATTCAGTGTTTGTTCTCTGTATGTGAAGCAAGTGTTTGTTCCTCTGACACAGTTGGTTACCTGTGAGTATTCCATATTATTTATTATTGTTTTTAGTTTATGGTTCCTATGGTGTTATTTGTGTTTTAAGGGAGCCTTGTGTAATGTTTGTTAATTACTATGTGTGTGTGTACAACTTGGTGTGTATGACAGTTACTACTAAAATAATTCGACACTATTCTAAATGGACTGTATTGTTGCAGCTTTTTATTCATGGTCACGTTGGTGTCAACTGCTGCACTCCTAGCCTTGTATGTTAGCACGTCAGCTAGGACACTGTCAGCCCTAGCCTCGGTGTTGTTCCTCCCGGGTCTATAACCAAGTACAGGAGGAGGGGGGATAGGGGGTCATCCTCAAACGTCCTCCTCCTCCTCCTCGTTATCACTTCTCACTATCGATAGGTCAAACTTGAACCAAACTATGATAATGACCCTTGGCCCCGTCGTGACCCCCAGAGACCCCCTTCACCCCTCATCTCCCCCCCCCCTCCCTCTGTTGACCTCTACTGGACCTTTCAAGTACCACTTCTGAGGGCGGGAGTCTCATTGGTCCTCAAGTCGTAGTGGTGAGACAAAGTTGACTTAATAAGGTAATAAAAAATGTGTATTGTTTAAATTATATACTGAATGTTGACTCACTTCCCTTATCGACACAGTTACGACTTTTTAATAAACTTCGCCTGTGTGTGTGTGTGTGTGTGTGTGTGTGTGTGTGTGTGTGTGTGTGTGTGTGTGTGTGTGTGTGTGTGTGTGTGTGTGTGTGTGTGTGTGTGTGTAATTAACCTCTTGTTGTGCTGTTTTTGTCTACAAGTTTTCTGGTTAAGATAAATTAGTTTATGATTTACCTTCAGGAAATGATATTGAAGAGGTGAAAGAGTAACTTACCTTTGTATCTGTAGTATCAAGTAGAGGGCGCTGGGATCAACTTATGTTACTTATTGTTTCCTGCGGGGCACCTCTAGTCGACCCAGTTACGGATACGAACTATACAACTGCCGGAAGTTAAAGCGGTCGATTACGGTTGAATAATATAATTTCTTCCTACAACTCACTGACCTCTATAACTAAAATAATATACATATATAATTATCTTTACTTCATTGGGTGATATTTTTCTTCCAAGCCAAAATTAATAAATGATATGGATCGTATTTTCACGGAGATGTTATGATAAATTCTTTTAGGTTTTTTTTTTTAGATAAGAGTCACACGTTTATGTTCGTTCCTTTAGTTTTATATCACTTCTCAGTATTGAATCTATTTAAGTGTCCTGTAACCTGTCAGATTCATTTGCTTTTTATATGTATTTGATGTGGAATGTCTGTGTGTATATTTGGGTGAATAATGTTTGTGAATTGGGAATGTATTTTTTTTGTTGGGAGGAGGTGGTGGGGAGGGTGGGGGAGAGGCAGGCTGACTTCCTTTAGTCCTCCTCCTCCATTCCTGTCTCCCTCCCCTTCCTATCTCCCCCACCCTTCCCCATCTCCCCTTCCCTTCCCATCTTCCCCCTTCCCTTCCTATCTTCCCCCCCCCTCCCTTCCCATCTCCCTCCCCCTTCCCATCATCCCCCTTCCCTTCCTATCTCCCCCTTCCCCTATCTCCTCCCCCCTTCCCCATCTCCCTCCTCCCCTTCCCATCTCCCCCACCCTTCCCCATCTCCTTCCTATTCTCCCCTTCCTATCTCCTCTGTCTCCTCCCTTCCTATCTTCCCTCCCTCCTATCTCCCTCCATTCCTATCTCCCCCTTCCCTTCCTATCTCCTCCTTCCCATCTCCCTCCCCTTCCCTGTCTCCTCCTTCCTATCTCCCCCTCCTTCCTATCTCCCTTCCATTCCTATCTCTTCCCTTCCTCTATCTCCCCCTCCCTTCCCTGTCTCCCCTCCCTCCTTCCTATCTCCACTTGCCCTGTTTAGAAGGATTATAAAAGATTACAAACTTACGCTCATTGGTTTATAAAAGGTCAAGTTCAAGTTCAGGTGCCATAAAAGGTCATAATCTAATAGGTCACAGTGCCATAGAGGTCATAAATTCAAGGTCAGGTGCCATAAAAGGTCAAGTTCACAGTGCCACAAAAGGTCAAGTTCACAGTGCCACAAAGGGTCAAGTTCACAGTGCCACAAAAGCTCAGGTTCACAGTGCCACAAAAGCTCAGGTTCACAATACCACAAAAGGTCAATTTCACAGTGTCACAAAAGGTCAATTTCACAGTGCCACAAAAGGTCATAAACCAAAAAAAAAAGAACATAACTAAAATTCAAGGTCGAGGGAGGGGAGGGGAGGGGAGGGGGGAAGGTCATTCGTTTTACTTTAAGGTTTTAACACGTCGAGAATTTCCTCACACACTCAGACAGACGAGGAAAGGTTTGGACCGCCAGGTGGAGATTGTTCCCAAGCTTACCTGTTCAATCTTCTCCAAGTGCCCTCCTGGTGACGAGCTCTTACTGTAACTCTCTGTCTGTCTGTCTGTGTCTGTCTGTCTGTGTCTGTCTCCTTGGTTGGTATTTACGGTGTGTGTGTGTGTGTGTTGTGGAAGTGAGTGTTTGTGTGTGTGTAAGTATGTAAGTTTATTTGTCTTAACTGATTTTAAATACTCAATATAAAATAATAAACTAAAAAAAACAACATGTCAGGTGTAGGCAAGATCAGTGCCATCACCCTGAGACACATTCCAAGTTCAGAAACACAACACCTGACTGAGTTGTTTAAACCCAAGTTATTACAGAGACTAATATGTACTTCACACGCGCTAGTAAAACTCTTCCTCGTCCGGTATATATTACTTCCTGGAATCTCGATTAACATTGTTCATAAACACAGAGGTGGTTCGTCGTCATTTCAACAACATGGTACTTTGTTGTTGAAATATGTCTTCAAGAATTATCTCTCCCTCCCCTCTTCCCCCTTCTCTTCCTCCTTCCCCTTCCCTCCTCCTTGCCTCCCCCTTTCCTTCCACCTCCCCCTCCCTCTCTTCTTCCCTTCCTCCTCCTCCTCCCCCTTCCTTCATCAGGTATTGGCGCTATAATGTCTTAACCTCTCACATTACCTTGTTGAGAAGAATGTTTTAAGTGGGTAGTTACCTAAATTCCTCAACAGGTGTTTATGTTAGGTTCTTGTTCTTTTGTTATATTTATTTGTTATATACCTGTTTGTATTTTTGTTATCAGGTTCACAGGTCACAAGTTCACAGTCCTTCAGTAGTTCAGATTCACGGGTCTTGAGTGGTTCGGGTCACAAGTCATGAAAAGTTCAAATCACAGGTCATGATTGGGGTCAGGTCATAGGTCATGGTCAGCTGATGTGATCCCTAAGAGCAACAGAGGTGAGAGTTGTGTGTGTTGGTTCAGCCGCTCTACCAACACTACCTTCACTGTCTGCCTCCATTAACACCTGGGGGTCCCTTTACTTACCTGTTGAGAAAATACACCTTTACTTCACCACTCCTCTTCTGTCCTAACCTAACCTAACCATATCTCACCTTACCTAACCTAACCGCAAAAGGAACTCATAATGAACTTCTACAATGTAAGCTTTTTTATTTTACTTATTTTTCACGTTTCTTTCTTTTCTTCTTTTCTTAATTATCTTTCTCTCTTCCTTTAATTTTTCTGTTTTTCTTTTTTCATAATGTTTAAAATCCAAAAGGTCAATTGTACTCACCTGTGATATCATTATACCTGTGTTAGTCGCCTCGTGTCAGGTATTATGGCGGTACAGGTCCATAATTTTAGGAGGGTTAATTTATGCCTGTCATATGCCACATGACAGATGGGGAAGGAAGGGAGGGAGGGAGGGGGGGGGGAGGAGGTGGTGGTTGCATTACTTACACCACCATGACCTGACCAGACCTTGTTATGCCTTCCCCTCCACCCCACTCACTCCCCTCCACCCCACTCACTCCCCCCACTCCCCTCCACCCCACTCCACCTCTTAATTCACTAACCTTGTAATCTCACCTTGTGTTTTGTACTTCCGCTTTGTACCTTATTTGTTCTGGGTGTTGTGTGGATGTTATGTGGATGTTATGGGTGTTAGGTGGATGCTGTGTGGATGATGTCCATGGGTAGGCCTTACGTATTGGATGGAAAAGGAGAGAAGTGAAAGGTGGAGGAAAAGGGTGGAGAGAGACGGAGAGGGGGAGAGGGAGGAAGGAACGAGAGGGAAGAGGGAGAGGGAGGAAGGTTAGCGTGATGCCATTACAACCTTATCGCACCTGGTTCGATCCCCTGTTGCTGGACAAGGAATACATACACACATCGGTACCACACACCCCCCTACACGCACACACACACAAACACACACACACAAACACACACACACGCACACACACTTATGAACCCCGTCACGTAATGTTTCTGGTGGCGGAGTGGTGATTATGTTTACCCGGTGATTCAGAGGACCCGGGATCGAAACTCGGTACTCACGGAAGCAATGAGAGACCGTGAACTTGACCACAGATATCTGGTTGAGCCTAGATGTGTTTGGTTGATTCTAGACGTGTTTGATTGACTCTTATTCTTCTTGAGGTAAAGTACGATTAGATTAGCTTAACTCATACAGCTTATTCGACGTAAAACCAATTATATTAATGTTACCCCTTGTAGAAAACGGAAGTGCATTAGGGGGTAACTACATCAAACCTTTACGACTATAATCCTTTATTTATGTATATTTCTCCCTATATATCTCTCCCAGTGTTGTGTGTTGGTCCATATACGGCTCTCTGGTTCATCTATCACACGTGTAGAGGCTAATAGGATAGGATCTGCCCCTGTCGTGTTATTATTTAAGGTTCATGTTTTTTGAGTTGATGATGGGTGTGTGATATTGTGTTTATTTACTTGTGTGACTGTCCTAGGTTGATCTCACCCTCTCTCCTCTTCTCGTCTTTTTTTTCCTTTCCTCTCCTCTCCTCGTTTCTCTCTAGTTACAGATTTAATGGGTTCTTGTGTTAATAGATACCAGCCTAAAGCACTCAGAACCCATTAGAACTTAAGATGGTTACGTCCTATAGTAAAGTCCATTAGATATTCTGAATTTCTTCCTAATGGTATAATTATGTTAGATTAGGTTAAATGGGGCTTAGTTTAGGCTCATTTAGGTTAGGTTAATATCGTATCGTATATGTTAGGTTAGATTTGGTTCTGTTAGCCTGGGTTAAGTTAAGATACTTTACGTTAGGTTCGGTTAGGTTAAGTTAGGTTAGGTTAGGTTAGGTTAGGTTAGGTTAGGTTAGGTTAGGTTAGGTTAGGTTAGGTTAGGTTTGGTTTGAGCCTATTGAAACAGCTACCTTCTTCACCCGAGCCCAGTAATTCTGTTTATCCTGGTGTTTGAGTTTCGTGTCCTGAAATTTTAGATGTAAAAGTCAAACTGGTCCTTGGGATTCAGGGCTATGGCAGTGAAGAAAAGTTTTTTTTTTCTTAGATGACTGGAAGTTAGAATCGGTGAGTCAGCGTTGTGAAGAGGCCCAGAGTTGGTTGTATCCGGGTTATGTGATGGATTTTAAGTCCCTCTCTGATCTATCTGTCTGTCTGTCTGTCTGTCTGTGAATATGAAAACGACAAAAGAATATACAAGAATTATAACATTAATGGCAGTTGATAAATATAAGAAAGAAAGTGTGAATATTAGACACACACACACACACACACACACACACACACACACACACACACACACACACTCGTTCACATCCACGGAATTAGTCATTTGGGCGGAACATGAAACCAATCGCCAGAACCGTAAACCCGTATAAATTGTTTTCGTATATTCGCCAAGAGAATTTCTTCCTTTATCTAAACAAACAGAGAATTGAGTTTGTCCTGTTGGAGTCAATTTTATACATTCGAGTTTATTCTAGATAAAAGAATAATTAATGTATGTAGATTCGATTTCTTTATTACGTTGAAGATATAAACTAGTTGTTAGTGAAGCATAATGGGCACCAGTTCTAATGGGTTTTAATCCTAATGAGTCCTAGACCTAATAGGATCCTTAATGGGGCCCCTTTAATCTCTCATGACTTCCAAAACCTCGTGATTCGACTAGGTTAGAATAGGTTAGGATGGGATCTCTCTGGTCAGCTTTTCATTGTCGTATTTACTTAAAACACTCAGAATCACAGAGATAAGTAGGAGTTATTTTTTTTTACACGTATTTACCTCTGGTTTAACAACAAGTCTCAACCCGACGTGGACACCAAGTATAAACATTGGGAGTTATTTTGACACGACTAAATAATGAGAGAATATTGAATGAACTCGACCTTTTGATAATACTTGTGATGGTGAGAGGGGAGGGGTAGTGAGGGGGGAGTGGGGGGTGTTGACCAAAGCTCTCATCCGTCTGTTTTTGTTTTGTCTTTGTTTTATTCCTTGTTTTTTCGTTAATCAAGTTATTTTTATTTTGACAATTTTTTTTGTGGAGTGGGGGGGTGGGGGGGTGGAGAGGTTATTTGCCATACTTTGAATACGATGAACTAACTACTTGAGTACGATAACCTGAACCTTAGAGTACGATGATTTTGCACCCATAGAATGATTACTTAACCTTTTGATGATACAATGACTTATATACCTCTTGAGTACGATGGACAAATTACTTGATTACGTTGATTTAACCCCCTTGAGTACGATGGGAACTGTCAGCATATAGTGTTGCAGTAGAGGACTTTCACATCCTGAAGGAGAGAGAGAGAGGATGTAGCGTGTGAGAGTCGGGGGTGCAATGAGGAGCCTACGGAGTGATCGGGCCGGGGGCGAAGATGGATTTTTGTTCTCCGTCAGTCAGTCAGTCAGGAAAGACACCCATGCAGCAGCTGAATAACTAAACTACGTTATCTTCGTTACCTTCACACTCTTCGTGCCAATCAGTGTTGTCTGCATGACTCGCCTTCCCAATCAGACAAACCTCACCTTCCCTCCAATCACAACCTTCTATTTTCTCTGATTGGGCTAGTCAGTGATGCCCAACATATAACTCGCTTTGCCAATCAGGATATTCTATCTCCTCTGCTCTTGCCAATCAGATTGTACAGGTGCGTGTGTGTGTGTGGCTGGGGTGTCAGATTGTCACCTGAGTTTACCATTAACCTCGTCTGGTACTCCAGGGTCGTAGGTCAATCATAAACTTCAGGAATTTTTTTACCTCCCAAGAAATTTAGGTCATGTGGTGTAATTTTATAAAGTAGAGAAAGAGAGAGAGAGAGAGAGAGAGAGAAGTAAAGATAGTGGATAGACAGATAGACATAGGATAGACAGGTAGATAGACATATAGATAGCGAATAGACAGGTGGATAGAGGATAGACAGATGGATAGGGAATAGTTAGATAGATAGAATATGTAAAGTAAACTCTCTTGACCCAAACAATACTACTGCTCCTCTAAGATTCGAACCGAACCCGTCACTGCTGGCCAAGGAATATATAATCTAAACTCATCATACAGTAACAACAGATGGAATCGAATCCTATAATGACAATAGTCTTTCCCTGATCCTCTTATATCCATCAATGAGGCCGATTAGCTTCCATTACGCTATATATCACGTGTGGTAGTTTAAATGATCATAATACATTAGTAATTTATGTGTGAGTGATTTAGATGAGATTAGATTGAGTTTGTTGTGAGAGATTAATTACATCTTTTACCACTAGGGGTGTTGAGTTGACTAGTTATGTATGACAACTTCACACACACACACACACACACACACACACACACCCCTAAATAATAATAACTTCACATGCATATTTCATTTCAACCTGGAAAATATACCACGATAGCGAAGTTACACAGTACAGGGGTTATATATATTCCTTCAAAAAGAAATTCATGGTCATTAATATTTTACAGAGTTACTTCTTGCTGCAGGTGTGAATGTGTTTGTAGAAGTAATATTATACCTGAAGAAGGTTTAAAATCCACCAGTATCCTCCCTCGACTCGTGAACGCAGCTATATGCAGATCTCTCGGTAATTCAATTTCACCCGCTTACCCAGTTGCCAGTTTTAGAAGGTATATAATGTGATTAAATGTAGAGTAACCTTACCTTGGAGATAATGTAACTAGGAAAAAACTAGAGGAGATTAATTGCGAAGTTTCCCCTGATATCATTCGGTGCTGCCCTCTGTTGATGACTTAACTAAACTTACCTTATTCTCGTCTCAACGTGAAATTGTTATCAGGTGAACTAGTTAACATGACGTCTATTGTAATTTATGTAGTTACTGCGTGTGTTTGGCTCGTGTCTACAAATAATTATTGTATCATTTATTATCCTGATTAAGGTTTGGTCCTACTGTAGATGTTATTCATGAGGGTTTAATAATTATACAGCGTTTGTGGTTAAGCAGCGGATGTCGTAATGGTAATGTCAACAGTGATGATGATGGTGGCTGTGATGATGGTGATGATGGTGGTGGTGATGGTGGTGGTGATGATGGTGGTGGTGATGGTGGTGGCTGTGGTGATGGTGATGATGGTGGTGGTGATGGTGGTGGCTGTGGTGATGATGGTGATGGTGATGGTGGTGGTGATGGTGGTGGCTGTGGTGATGGTGATGATGGTGGTGGTGGCTGTGGTGATGGTGATGATGTGGTGGTGGTGGTGGTGCTGTGGTGATGGTGATGATGGTGGTGGTGATGGTGGTGGCTGTGGTGGCTGTGGTGATGGTGATGATGGTGGTGATGATGGTGGTGGCTGTAGTGATGGTGATGATGGTGGTGGTGATGGTGGTGGCTGTGGTGATGGTGATGATGGTGGTGGTGATGGTGGTGGCTGTGGTGATAGTGATGATGGTGGTGGCTGTGGTGATGGTGATGATGGTGGTGCTGTGGTGATGGTGATGATGGTGGTGGTGATGGTGGTGGCTGTGGTGGCTGTGGTGATGGTGATGATGGTGGTGGTGTGGTGATGGTGATGATGGTGGTGGTGATGGTGGTGGCAGTGGTGATGGTGATGTGGTGATGGTGGTGGCTGTGGTGATGGTGATGATGGTGGTGGCTGTGGTGATGGTGATGATGGTGGTGGTGATGGTGGTGGCTGTGGTGATGGTGATGATGGTGGTGGCTGTGGTGATGGTGATGATGGTGGTGGTGGTGGTGGCTGCTGTGGTGATGGTGGTGATGTGGTGATGGTGGTGGTGGCTGTGGTGATGGTGATGATGGTGGCTGTAGTGATGGTGATGATGGTGGTGGTGATGGTGGTGGCTGTGGTGATGGTGGTGATAGTGGTGGTGATGGTGGTGGCTGTGATGATGGTGATAGTGGTGGTGATGGTGGTGGCTGTGATGATGTGATGATGGTGGTGGTGATGGTGGTGTGATGGTGATGATAGTGGTGGTGGCTGTGGTGATGGTGATGATGGTGGTGATGATGGTGGTGGCTGTGGTGATGGTGGTGATGGTGGTGGCTGTGGTGATGGTGATAGTGATAGTGGTGGTGATGGTGGTGGCTGGTGATGGTGATGATGGTGGTGGTGATGGTGGTAGCTGTGGTGATGGTGATGATAGTGGTGGTGATGGTGGCGGCTGTGATGATGGTGATAGTGGTGGTGATGGTGAGACAGTGGTGATAGTGATAGTGGTGGTGATGGTGAGACAGTGGTGGGAGACGCCTTACTGTGCCACCTCAAATAGGATTCTTCAGTCATACCATACAAGGGGTGAAAAACAGTGTAGCCAAGTCACACTAAATTATAAATGTGTGTGTATATATGTGTTGTGATCTGAATGTGTGTGTGTGTGTGTGTGTGTGTGTGTGTGTGTGTGTGAGAGGAGGCGGGGAAGCGGCAAGGACGGTGGAAGGGGTCAATTAGTTCCCTCCAGGTAGGTCTAGTTGGGGTGTTAATTACGCACGGTGATAAGCCACAGGTAATGAGAGAAAGGGAACTGTCCCCCAATTACCTGTGTGGGAATGGAAGTAGTGTTGAGGGAAGGACGTACCATACATACAGACTCTCTCTCTCTCTCTCTCTCTCTCTCTCTCTCTCTCTCTCTCTCTCTCTCTCTCATTTTTATTCTCCTTTCTCCTTCTTTCGTTCTTTTCCTTTATCTTTTTTCTTTATTCTTCCTCTTGTCTTTCTCCTTCTTCTTCTCTTTCTCTTCCATCTTCATCATCTTTTCCTCCCGAGATCCAAGGGTGAGAGAAGCTTGAATGGAACACGTCTTCACCGTAATTAATACAGATGGTATGTAATTTGACCAAAGTTTACCTGCAGTCAATTTTTACCTGTGGTGGCCAGAGAATTTCATGATATTTTTTATATATAACCAATTGAGATCACCTGAAGATTACACACCCTCAGCTAACGCTAACTGGAGAGGCTAGGTTAGGTCAGGTTAGGTCAAGTCAGATCAGGTCAATACTAATAGGCCTCAGTCCTAATAGATCCCAGTAACACGTAATTGACTACCAGCAACATTAACACGAGCAAGGGGGTGCAGTTAGGAGCTCTTGACGTGAACGGGCCAGGGGCGAAGGGAGGAGGAATTTCTCATTTTCAGGTTGTCAGTTTAATCAGATAGGATATACATTCATAGAGTTACCTAATGCAGTTAAATATTCTCTCAGTGAGGTAGCCGATCAGGTAGTCGGTGAAGAAAAGGCGTCCATAGATCTAACTAACGCAGCTCAAGACTCTGCCAGCTAGTGAGGGCCGGTTTTATATTCCAGGATGAAGTAAGTTAAGATTGATGGTAATAGTTGTAGAGTAATTGACACGGTAGATCATCCTAGGTATTAAAAGTTCTCAGATAGCTCCCCCCCAATCCGCCCTCCCACTCACCCCGCTTAATTAAGATCAGACAATTACTGTGACCTGACACGATGATTGGGGGGGCTGAGACTGAGTTGCGGTGGGATTAGTTTAGCATGAGATTGGTTGAGATTAGGTGTTGTGAGATTAGTTATGATTAATTATGACTGAGATTGGTTAAAGCTATGATTAGGTAGGGATAATTATTCTGAGATTAGATAGCACTCAGATGATAGATAACTGAGAACAGAAGGAACTAAGCTTACATGAACTGAGATTAGGTGACACGGAGATCAATTAGACTTATTAAAGAATACTGAAATGAGACGACTAAAACACTATGATTAACTGGACACTTAAATTCTCTCTTCTATTCTTCAAAACAAAAATTATCATATTCTCTCTTATTCCCTATTCTTATTTTATTATATTTGTCCACGATAAATAATAAACGACGTGTTTTAAATTTTATAGGATGTAAAACAGTTTAGAAAGTTTACATACACATGATCCCTACGGCTTTGTGAGTACGTTTTGAAGTGTGTGGTCGTGTTTGTGTGCGTGTGTGTGGTTAATGTGGTTAATGGTCAGCTATTCTTGCCTCGCAAGTGAGGGGACCCGGGTTCGATCCCCGGGCAGGGTGAAACTATGGGCAAGTTTCTTTACGCCATTTGCCTCTGTCTACCCAGCAGTAATTGGGAACCTGGATGTTAATCGATTTGCGGATCGTATTCCGGGGTAATGGTTAGCCAGTGCAGTTGGCGAGTTGTCCGGTCTTCTCGGACTATTCTTTGACACTGGGTCATGCAGCTCGTTAACTTAGGTTGTGGTTGTTGTGTTGGCGACAGCTTCAACACCTTAAACAAATTCACGCCAAGGTGGCCCTAAGGCCGGCCATCCTCGTTACACGAGGGGCAACCATTATTATTATTATTAATGTGACCTTGTGTATATGCACGGATATGTATGTAAGTAAGAATATGATGTGCGTGTGTAAGTATGTGTACCTGAGTGTGTGTGTTTGTATAGTGTGTACGTACCCGCATGTGTCCGTTCTTGTGTTAGTACGTCCGTATTTTAAACATACTTGGTCTTGCAACACACCGCAACAAGACCTCAAATATATTCACTAATCACCATTTATCGCAGTTATTGTTTACGAGTTATTTTGTTTAGACACGTGACCCCTCAGAGGTTGTTGTGACACGGAGGGGAGACAAGTCTAACATTACCTACCGCTCACCTCTGTTATTACCAACCCATAAACTCCTACAAGAACAGCAGAAAGGTCACTGTGGGAGGTTGGGTCAGGTCAGGTTGGGTTGCGTTATGTTGTGGTAATTTGAAAGTCGTCTCCCATGTGCAGGAATATTCTTTTTAAAACTGGCCACACACAATTAATTATATCTTAATTCAGCAACTTTTAGTTTTTAGAAGAAATATGAGAGGGAGAGAATAGTGTTTATGTTCGTGAAGACCTTGTAACTTGAGACTGCACCAGGCGAGGGAACTACTGAGAAAACTCCTAACTTAACCTAACCAACCCAACCCAACCCAACCCAACCCAACCCAACCCAACCCAACCCAACCCAACCCAACCCAAGCCAACCCAACCAAGATGAAACTATGATCAAAAGGTGAAATAGTCTAGTTCCCAAAGGACAAACCTCAACACCTGATTGTTTTATATCCTTCAAAACTTTAAAGAAAATTAGCCACTAGGGAAGGAGAGGAAAATGTGAAGGTCTCCCGTGGGGGCACACTGAGTCACACTGAACGCGGGTGAGGGAATGCCTGGATGTTTTACCTTTAACATTATTGAACTCTGTCTCAAGACTCAACAGCAGGATTGACTAAAAAAAAATAAGATAAAAGAAAAATAATGTGTAATTACTTTAGCTGTTGTAGATTAGATTGAAATTTGTTCATATACATACATCCATATGTACATACATACATACATACATACATACATACATACATACATACATACATACATACATACATAAACTTGTACCGGCATGTTTATGAAAGGTGTTTTTTTTAAGACTTTGTTGTATTAATTAACAGGTGCTTCAAAGGTCTCCAAAAAAAATTAAGAAACCTTTATCATCTGTGTTTACGTGTTCCTTTAAGCAAAACAATGACTAACTTTCTCCAGTGCCGTGTAAACAACGCCAGCGCGAGCGATAAGAAGCGTCTGTTTCTCCCTCCAAAACGTGTAATACATTCGAGGATGCTACACTAGACGAACGTTCGCTCGCCATCTGCCTACACTGACGCTCTTAAATAACACGAGTGCTTTGGGAGTTAACAAGGTGAAGAGGTTAAAGTGGGTGTCTCTCAAGCTGTGAGTTTTGATATTGAAAACACGAAGCTGGAGTAAAGCTTGTGTTTACCTGTGTGTCTGCTGCCAGGTAAACAAACATTAAACGAGAAGAAACACGTGTAAACAGATGCTAGACAGATATGCATACAGAGACACTACCTTGACAGAGGCAAACAAACTCTCCATGAGTCATCGCCTGACCATGAAACACAACACCCGTCAGCTGTGTCGTCACGTTGACAACCTGATTGATGCGGCCAATCAGCGCACGCCCCCCATGACGTTAGTTGCCACTTTACTCAGTTTTGATGATGAAATTAACCTTTTCTTACTGAGGAATCTGTTAAGTGTCCTAATGGGCCCCAGTCCTAATAGCGTCTAGTCCTAATAGGCCCCTTAGGCCCTTTTATTTATAGGGTCGAGTTCTAATGGGCCCCAAATATATTGGTGTCATAGTTCTAATAAGTTGTATGTATGTATGTATGTATGTATGTATGTATGTATGTATAAATATCACCAAGAGAGAAAAAAGTATCGAAATAATATAATATAATGTATAATGTATAACATGATGTATAATGTATGGTGCCGAATAATTATGTGGCAAGAGGCGTATCATGGCTCGTCTTCCTCGGATAAAACACATTAGTGGTCTATAATTTTCTCCCAGTTATAGATAATGAAACAAGCTTTTTACTCGCCAGGAACAAGACCCTCAATATGTAGCGTCACAGGAAATTGGGTTATATAAGTTCACTGACCTTATCTTATTTGACCTTATTTCTCCTCTATCCTGACCCTACACGGTGTTAAAATGCTTCCCCAAACTCCTACTTATATTCCTACTTAAATTACTTCTCTATCTATCTCTTAAGTGAACCAGAAACTCAAATAAGTTAGTGTTTATGTTAAGTTTGTTTATTAACTCCATCTAGTACTCACCCAAAAAAAAATATCTATACAAAATTATGTCGAAAAAATATGACACAGCGGATGAAACATTTTGACAACCCTACCGAAACAACAGGAGTCTTAGTGTTCATTCTGAAACTCATTGATCACCCCAAGTACAGATAGTTCTTAGGGGTGTGACTACATTCATCCAGCTCAACCATATACAGTAATGTGGTAACTTAAGACATGGAATTCCCTTTTGTACTCTGTTAGGTATATTTATGTAACAACCTCGTAATTGTACAGGTAGTATTTTGATTACAGGTAACTGGTAGGTATTACAGACAAATACAAAAGACAGATGGGTTGACAGACAGACATATACACACACGATAAAATGATCTATAGTGAGGTAGGGAATATTACGAGTCCCATTTACTGTTATGATTGACTGACTTGGGATTTATTTATTTATTGGAGGGGGGGGGAAGGGAAGAGCCATTAAAGTGCTCCTAGATACCTAATTGTACTGTTGGGGAAATGATGGTGTCAAGTACAGTGTCTTGTATACCTAAACTAACAGATAGACAGACAGACAGATAGTGTGGTACAATTAACTAACAAGTACAATCTCTTACAATAACAATTAATTACTAACCTGTAATGTGTCGGAATTTATAAGTAATTAATTATGTGAGCTGATTAATTAAAAAATAATAAGTATATGTAGGTGTGATTAATTAATTATTAACTTAACCTCTGTCATATATTTTTGTCCACTGCGTTTTAGGGGTTGGGGGTAGGGTAGGGGGGTTAATGTTATAGAGACTATGTGATAATGCCATAATCCGACCTGTAATTAAGGGGATAATTTGTCATGTTAGGTCGCTGTGATTATTGTACGGATTATTGGGTGGTAGTGAAGGGTTGACTGTGGCACTATGGTTAATGGATTGGTTACAGACAGACAGATAGACAGAAATACTATGATGTAGACGGGGTGTGTATAGTGAGAAATACAAGGTTATACAGATTGATATAATACAATGAGGAATACAGACAGAGACAGACAGACAGACAGACAGACAGACAGAGACAGACAGACAGCAGACAGACGACAAGACAGACAGACACAGACAGACAGAGAAAGACAGAGACAGACAGCACAGAACAGACAGACAGCGAGAAGGGGGACAGACAGACAGACAGACAGACAGACAGACAGAGACAGACAGACAGACAGACAGACAGACAGAGACAGACAGACAGACAGACAGACAGACAAAGAGGAATGAAGACAGGCGGACACTGAAGGAAATAAAAACAGACAGACAGTCAGACAAACAGACAGACAGACAGGCAGACAGACAAATAGTACCTCAAATGACATCACAATTACACTCGAGGTTTCCGTAATTAAGATACTCCAAAACAATGTCTTCAAAACTGCCCTGAGACTCGACTTATGTGAGTTGTAAACAATGAATAAATACGAGGAATTAATTTCTCGAGGGAATAAAACAATTATATGATCCAGATTTTGTCAGATTTTTTTTTCTTCCCAGATTTCCAGATTTTTTTGGAGTGTTAATCCTGGAAAGTCATATTAATCAGGGGTGAATGTTGTTGTTTTTTTGTTTTTTGAGAGTTTGATAATAACCTAATCTAACCTAATCTAATCTAACCTAACCTAACCGAACCTAACCTTAACCTAACCTTTCATTCTCGGGAACGGTGAAGAAATGTAAATCTTTCCCAGTGATGCTTTAAGTAATGATGTAACCAGCTGTTGGGCGCCATTCCAAGAAAATTCTCCCGGTCAATTTTCATCCCAGTTGTTTAATTCCACTGTTTAAAAACCGCCCGCTGGTGAAATCGGTAATTGGAAGCGATTCTCTACGTGTTTATAAAATTGCTTTGGTAGGTTTTATGCCCAGGCTATGTTTATGGTTTGTATACCTTCACATGTACCGGGATCCCAAGAGAATGGTGGTGTAGAATCTGTAAATGTTTAGCTTCACTTCCCATAAATATTGTTAAGTGTTTGTGTGTATGTTTTATTAGATTTTCAATGACAGAATGTATAAAATTATCGCCTTTCCTTTGTCTGTAGCTCAGGGGTCTTTGTTGTGGTAGGAGTTACAATATTCACACGTCGTACCAAGACCCCGGGATTAATATTTACACGTACTACCAGGACCCCGGGATGTAAACAACACCTTTCCAGGGTCATTACCAGACGTTATCATCGGTAATTCATGAGATTTCGTAGATTTCATACTCGACGCCAGTACGAGCTATTAAAAGTGCTTGGCGTTCCTCTTCACCCCATTATGACACGGTAATGAAAGCTTCGCCAGGCAAACATTCGCCCACCTTTTGCCCTCAGCAGTCTTTTATTATGGTCCGTTCGCAAGTGTGTGTCGGAAATTATTAAATAGGAGACATCTTTCCTCGTCATTCCTCAGATGTACACAGCTCCTCTGGTTGAAATAGCGTGTCTGTGTGTTATGAGATTCGTCCGAGCTTTTGGGAGGCCCAGCGTGACCGTGTTGAGCCTCAAGACTACCAGATATGATGGTGTAATATGGCACTGGCTGGGAATGCAGGAGTATACTGTATGATAGCGTGACTTGTAGACATAATGGCGCCTCATCGTTCCGTAATAACATGGCATCACTGGCTACAATACTCACCTCCTGTCCTTAAGAGTCACTAGTTCGCATCCCAGGTAACTGAAAACGACCGAGTATAGTATCTGTCATGTGTATCTGAGGTGTAGTAATTCGTGTGTTTACCTTCGTTCACTTCAAGGTCTCTTAGGGGCCGACCGTCCTATGTCCCACACTGTAACCTCATCACCGTTATATAAATACATCACTCAGTCAGAACAACTCTCCTCAAATGATGAAAGTGATAACTGCCGTAGTTTGTTATGTTACCGTTTATAATAACTCAACATTTATCATGATCAGTGTTGTCTCTTGTCCAGTACTGTCTCTTGCCTAGTACTGCCTCATGCCCAGTACTGACTCATGCCTAGTACTACCTCATGCCTAGTACTGCCTCATGCCTAGTACTGCCTCATGCCTAGTACTGCCTCATGCCTAGTACTGCCTCATGCCCAGTACTGCCTCATGCCTAGTACTGCCTCATGCCTAGTACTGTCTCTTGCCTAGTACTGTCTCTTGCCTAGTACTGCCTCATGCCTAGTACTGCCTCATGCCTAGTACTGCCTCATGCCTAGTACTGCCTCATGCCTAGTACTGCCTCATGCCTAGTACTGCCTCATGCCCAGTACTGCCTCATTCCTAGTACTGCCTCATGGCCAGTACTGCCTCATTCCTAGTACTGCCTCATGCCCAGTACTGCCCGAACTGTAACTAATGGTTTGTTGTATGGTAGGTGGCATCTTCTTGTCTGTGTTAATAGCCCCTACAAAGACCATTAACAGAGACATTAAGACCATTAACAGAGACATTAAGACCATTTACCATGCAACATACCATTAATTATTGTGTTAAGCTGTCATGTGAGTATTTATTGTAACTGTTTAATCACCACTACCATCACTCACCTGTATAACTGACTCTTGTGTTAGGTTAGGTCTTGGTCTCTGTGTGCGTTTCTGTCTCTGTTTGTGTACGTGTGTTTTAGTGTGTGTGTGTGTGTGTGTGTGTGTGTGTGTGTGTGTGTGTGTGTGTGTGTGTGTGTGTGTGTGTGTGTGTGTGTGTGTGTGTGTGTGTGTGTGTGTGTGTGTGTGTGTGTGTTGTATTTGCACTCGTCACTTCCTACAATTATCTCACATTCTCACTTCCCTCCTCCCATCTCCTTTCCTTTCTTGCCTTCCCTCCCTCCCTCCCTCCCTCCTCAAGAAAGAGGAATAAGAGGAAATAAAATAACCCATTAACTCATTAATATACATAGATAACTGATAAGGAATTCTGATATAAAACACCTAAGTCTAATTTCACCTTTAAAACTGAATGTGATAAGGTAATTACAGGTATGTTACAGGTGATAATTAATATAGAGGTAATCATTTATTTACAAAGTATATCTCGTCCCAATATATTGTTTAGTTAATTGGTAAAGACACAGTATACATTGATACATAGAGAATGATACATAGGGAATTAATAATTATCTTCTATGTATTTTATCGTCTACCTGTCCAACACCATTTACCTGTGATTGGTTGTTCAGGTATTATTTTGATTACCTTTATAAAAGTCTAGGTGAAAATTGGTTAGGTAACACCAGGGAGAATTTAATACTGGCCGGTTCATTTTTCAGGTTAATATTATTATTAAGTGGGGAGTGTTGCAATGTTGGTGTGTGTGTGTGTGTGTGTGTGTGTGTGTGTGTGTGTGTGTGTGTGTGTGTGTGTGTGTGTGTGTGTGTGTGTGTGTGTGTGTGTGTGTGTGTGTGGAAAAGAGGGAAAGAGGAGAAGACAACCGGAGCAGCATACAGACAGACGGTAATCAAACAGCTCCTTCCCCTCCTCCCCTTCCTTCTCTTCCCCTCCCCTTACCCCTCCTTTTACCCCTCCATGCCCTACTCCCTTCCTTCCTCCCCTCCCTCTCCCTTCCTTCCCTCCTTCTCACCTCGGGCCCAAAAACACGTAATATTATAATCAATGGATCGTAAACACACACACACACACACACACACACACACACACACACCTACAACTGCTTCTTTACAGGCGTGACTCGAAGCACAGTACAAGACCATGAATACTTCAACAGGTGGTGGAGGAGGAAGAGAAGGGAGGGAGGGAGGGATGATGAAGGGGAAAAGGAGAGGGAAGAGAGAGAGAGAGAGAGAGGGAGGGGGGGAGGGGAAGAAGAAGTAGAAGAAGGAAGGTAATAGGGAAATGGAAGATGAGAGGGAAAGAGACACGGAAAGTGGAGAGAATATAACCACATTGAATTTGATATAGAATAGAGAACCTTAACTTATTATCATCAGGTTTGGTTAAATTACACCTGCAGTAGTTAGTTTGTGTCTGTTGTCGTAAATGGTTATTGTACACGGGAGTTATGGTGTTCCGGGATCTCCAGCGTATATGGATTGAATGCTGGTATAACAGAGACAGTGGGAAAATACCTGTGTTAATTGGTACAGGTGGTAGTTGGTACAGGTGTTAAATGGTACAGGTGTTAATTGGTACAGGTGGTAGTTGGTACAGGTGTTAATTGGTACAGGTGTTAATTGGTACAGGTGTTAATTGGTACAGGTGTTAATTGGTACAGGTGTTAATTGGTACAGGTAAATGGTTATCAACAGGTAGATGTAATAATGTCTGTCTATCTGTCTTTCTGTCTGTAATCTAAAGTTTCCCCAATATTTAAAACAGTACTTCACGAATTTGAGTACAGATGGTGTTTATGTATGTATGTATGTATGTATGTATGTATGTATGTATGTATGTATGTATGTATGTATGTATTGTCATGATTTCGATTCAGTGATGGTTTGGTGGTTACTGTGGTGGAAATGATGTGTAATGAGAATAATCTTGTTTACTTGGTGAAAAGGAAGTAATAGGTGGTGATAGGTGGTGATAGGTGGTGTTAGGAGGTGATAGGTGGTGTTAGGAGGTGATAGGTGGTGATAGGTGTTGATGGTGATAAATTATATAGCATTATGTGTGTGTGTGTGTGTGTGTGTGTGTGTGTGTGTGTGTGTGTGTGTGTGTGTGTGTGTGTGTAGTTCGATACCTTACCAAAAAAAGATTAATATACATTTTTACTATGAAATACACCTCATGGGGAGAACACACACACACACACACACACACACACACACGAAGAAATTTTATCAAGTTCCTCAAGAATTAACGTGACTGATAGGCCATGAAGACAGACAGACAGACAGACAGACAGACAGACAGAGGGAGGAGAGCTCTAAGCAGGCCTGTGTGGGTGGGAGTTATTGAGGGACCTAAGAGGGATATACAGTCATGTGTTTTGTTAAGTAATTTAATATGACACAACCTTGAAATAATGATTGATAGACGAGTATTGTTTGTGCTTGTTTATGTTTGGATGTTGTTGTTTAGTTGATAGGGAAATGGTGGTGGTTGTTGTTGTTGATGTTGTTTTTATTGTTTTGATTGTTGTTATTATTGTTATTGTTCTTATTGTTATTTTTTATAATTATTGTTGTTGTTGTCGCTGTTATTATTATTATTTTTATTATTATTATTATTATTATTATTATTATTATTATTATTATTAGAACGAATGTGATGAAATAGCCCCACAATCCTTGACTCAGGTAAGGTCGACTCTTAATTGAAATTCTGACACCTGTTGTATCTAAGAAAAAGAATATATACTCCAGGTGTTTTATTTACCTGTCATATATTTCTATTAAATTACTTTAACTAGTGTGGTGAAAGGTAATTAGTGTTTGTAAATTATTATTATTTAACCTCTGTTTTCTCACCTGGTTTACCTGTTCTCTGTTAGGTTTAATATTTTTTGCGACATAAACTTAATTATTATTTGTGTAGACTATTAGGGACGTATGATTACTCGTTTAATGATGTTGATTGTAGTTAATGAGACATACCAGGTGATTAATGTTATGTAATTATCTCTTGTTTACAGGTAAGACGCGGGTGCTGCTCTTGTCCGCTCCTCTCTACTGTGTGTGTCAGGTGAGCTATAGTGTATACCTTGGGGAAACACACACACGCACACACACACACACACACACACACACATACATACATACATACATACATACATACATACATACACACATACATACATACATACATACATTCGTGCATGTCTACAACGATTCATCACCGACCTCCCCACCCCCCCTTTCCTTGACGCCCAGGTACAGGTGTGGTAGTGTTAAAGATGAAGACCCAACCTATAATCTTCGCCAGCGTTCGTGTGTGACGTAACGCATTTACCTGTTGGTCGTAATTGTGTCTAATTAGTGAAAGGTTGTTGTTAGCAGTGCAGGTATACAAACAGTGTACATAGACAGTGCAGGTATATACAAATGATGATAATAAGTCGATCTGACGGAGGAGGGCTTTAGGAACAATATTTGACGGACAGGTACTAATTGACCAGGTGTGATAAGGTGTGTGAATCAGGGTCAGTACCTTGAGTGGAGGAGACAATGACACACCTGTGACTCAAGGCCAAGGGAGATAATTACTCAACCAATAATAATAATAATAATAATAATAATAATAATAATAATAATAATAATAATAATAATAATAATAATACTTCCCTTCATAACAGTGCGTTCACATTCCCAGAAACGCCTTGACGTCATGTTATGTTGTCACTCACGCACATCCCTATCACCATGCTATCCTCTCATTCACGCACACCGCTGCTTCCTCACCTCACCTCACGTCACCTCACCTCACCTCACCTCACCTCACCCCTTGTTGGTCCATCTCCCTGAAGCAAATTACACTCCCTGTCATTACATCTTGGACTAATTGATCTTTGTGGTATAATCTGCATCCATCACCACAATGAACTTTTCCCCAGGATTAAGTTTTCGTTTAGTGTATAATGACTGATGTAATTGTTCGTTTAGAGTTAATTGAGGTTCTTGCGTGATCATCTGCCACATGCGACACAGGTGAAATTGCAGGTGTATGTGTGTGTGTGTGTGTGTGGGCAGGAGAGATAGAAAGGAAAGAATGAAAATAAGATGGGAAGAGGAAGAGGAAGGGAGAATAGGAGAAAGAAGGTGCAAATGGGGCAGAGAAAAGTATTGGAAACAGAAGAGTGACGATAAAAGGAGGAAGGACACACTCACACACAGGGGAACGCCTCAGGTCTCTGGCTGGGCTAACTTATCTTTCCTCCTTGAGAACAATTTTCCTTGCAGGTCATACAATGGAGTAGTAGGTGGAGGAGGAGGGAGGGAGGTGGAGAGGTGGGAGAGAAGGAGGGGGTGGGGGAAGAGGAGGAGGGTGGGGAGGAGAAGTGGGGTGAGGAAAGGAGAGGGAGGATGGCGAGAAAACGAAAAAAAAAGGAAGAGGGGAGTGAAGGAAACAGAGATGGTTAGGTTAGGTTTAAGTGACAGAACATAAAACCTCATTATATCTTCATCATCATACCAGAATATCAATAATAAACCCTCAACATCATTCTCTTATTAACTATTAGGAACCTTGATTATTTATCGCTAATTAACAAGATAACACAGGTAGGAATAGGTACTAACCTTCTGATGACAAGCAAATTAGATCAGACAAGTATATCACTTGTTTTTTTAGTTTTAACTTGATAATTACCATGGTTGAGACGACCCCTCACCCTCAACCCCCACCCACCCACCCCCACCACCACCACCACCACCACCACCACCACCTCTCCACCACCACCACCCCCACCACCACCACCACCACCACCACCACCACCAACCCCACCACCACCAACCCCACCACCACCAACCCCACCCCCAACCCCACCACCACCACCACCACCACCACCACCACCCCCACCCCACCACCCCCCACCACCACCCCACCACCACCACCACCCCCCACCACCACCCCCCACCACCACCACCACCACCTCCCCACCACCCCACCCCACACCACCACCACCCCCACCACCGTTCAGTCATGACAGGTATAGTTAATTATGTCCAGTGTTGACGGACTCCGTTTTCTGTTGGATGGGAAGGTGTTTAATGAAGGGGGGGAGAGGTGGAGGGAGACTCTAGTAAGTTATGTTGTTGCGTGTTTGGTGATCATAAACGCTTTGTCACTCGAGGGGAATAAGAGATAGAGAGAGAGAAACTGAGAGAAAAGAGAGATAGAGAGAGGGGAGGAAAGACGGCACCCTAGGTAATAAGAGAGAGAGAGAGACTGAGAGAAAAGAGAGATAGAGAGAGATCTTAAGAGGAGTATATATATGTTAGTAATCAAAGACACTTAATCACTCGTATGAGAAAGAGAAAAAAGAGAGAGAGAGAGAGAGAACAATCATTGATTCAATTGTTCTCAAATGTAATGGATGACTCTCCAATCCAGTCTAAATCTACTCGCGTCGTTGTTAATTACATACGAGTATCTTCAACACCTGACTATTAATTTACATTCTCAGGTAAAATTCGAGTTTTTCCTTCCCTTCCCTGTCCTTCGCTTCTGATCCTCCCTTCCCTCCTCCTCCCTTCCCTTCACCTTCCCATTTCATTTATCTCTTTAAAATTGAATCAAAATTTCACTCCACAAAAAAGATCCAGAAAATCACTCCCACAGAAATAAAAATAAAAACTTAATTTATTAGCAAGATAAAATTTTCCCCCAGATTATTATTATTATTTATGTATAAAGGAGACGCCGCTACACCTGTCAAACAGATAACTCATTAAACCTCTTAATTTAGTATAGAACAGGTGTGAGTCGTACTGTTAAAGACGATCTAAACCTTATGAATTCTCCTCTTTTGATCTTTCTCTTCCTCTATGATCGTCTCTTATCATTCTCGCTTATTATTCTTTATCAGAATTTCTCTCTCAACTCCTCGTTCGTTTTCTACACAATAATGTTCTTTCTTCTTCCTCGCTCTAAGTCTTGGTAGTGTTATATTGTGATGGGAATTTTGTGTTTCGTTGTTATTTTTTGGGGGGGAGGGTAGAATCCACGTTGATGCGGGTATTGTAGGTGTTGATTGGTCATATATCAATGTTTTATCCCAAGTTTATTCGTTGTCTATTTAACCTAAGCTAAAGTTAATAATTACCTATTTAACCTAACTCAAAGCTATTTAACCTAACCCAATGCTAAACAAAAAATAATAATTAAGTTAGTCGTTGTTAGGTTATCTGGTGTCATTAACTAATATATCAATGAATTAATTCCTTTCATTTAGTTAAAGGAAATGTTCTTTAAACACACACACACTCTCACCCTACCCCACCCACACACCCCACCCCACACACACACTCCACCCCACCCCACACCCACCCCATCCCACCACACACACACCCCACACCACACACACACACACACCCACCCCACCCCACCCCACACACACACACACACACACCCACCCCACACACCCCACACACACACCCCTCCCTACCTATCTATCATCCCCCACTCCACACCTCCTGCGCCTTCTGTTGACACACACTGTTCTAATCCATCATCTTGCCTCTCCTCAGGCAGGTTGACTCTGCTGGCGGTGCTCATGTGATCACAGGACAGCTAATGCTCGTCTGGGGCCCCACTACAGTCTTGGGCGCCTTCTGGGGTGATGGAGGGAGGGAGGGGGAGGTGAGGGGAATGTGGTATGGTGGGAAGCAGGGTAGGGTGGGGTGGGGTTGGCAGGGGGAGGTGGGGGTGGCTGAGTGAGGGTGGGGGTGAGGATGTGGGTTGGAGAGTGGGGTGAAGGTGAGGTGGGGAGGTGGCAGAGGTGAGGTAAGGGTGGCAGTGTGGGGTGGGGTAGAGAGATGACACGTTGGATAGAAGTTGAGTGAGAGAGAATGGAAAGAGAGGAAGGAGTAGAGAGAGCAAAGATGACAAAATAGAGAGAGATAGTAAAAGAGATAGTGAAAGAGAGAGAGAAAGAGAGAGATAGTGAAAGAGAGAGAAAGAGAGAGATAGTGAAAGAGAGAAAGAAAGAAAGAGATAGATGGTTTGTGAGAGAAAAAGAGAGAGAGAATTACAGCCACGTTCTTTTCCTACGTTATATATTTTTCCGGTAAATTGGCAACGCTAACAACATCTCAGTTCACGACACAATGATAGATTCTCAAAGTCTCTTCCGGTTATATTTCTTATCTAAATGGTGATGCCAAAACCCTGATAACTTTTTGCTCACTTCAACCTACGATACAAAGATCAAATCTAAAAATCACTTTCGTTTAAATTCTCGCTTCACTTCACCAAACAAAACAACTGAGCATCACAACTTGAAAATACAATAACAAATAATAATGTATATATTTTGTGTTAAAAGTAGATTACAAAGTTTTTAATATTATTCTCCTGTGGTATAAGGGAATATGTCCATTATAACCCATTATCAAAAAATATGTTAGCCTAGCGCATTCTAAGGGCTTCCTGTGCACTGGTGTATGCAAGGGCGAATCATTAAGCTACCATTAGCGGTTGTATTATTCTTTTGGCGTGTTTGTTGAGGAAAGTGGCGTCTGTTTGATGATTTTAGGTAACCAGAAATACAATAATCTTGCAGGTGAATGTGATTTTAATTTTCAAGTAAGAATGTTAACCTGACGTCACTTTCTTCCCGCCCAATGGTGTGAAATGCATCTATAAATATCAAGAAAATTTTTTATTAATATCCTTCGTCTTTAAGTTTTCGAAAAATTATTGATTACTGTTTAGCCTCAAAAAATCGACTAGATTAATATTCTTTAAAAAAATATATACGTTGATTCATTAGTAAAATCTTTTTGTCGGGGTTTTTATCAAGCAGGCGTTGTTATAATTAATAAATACCGTTTATATTTTTACTACTACGTATCATCGCTTGATTAATTTCGCCTTCCCGTTTTCATTTTGATGTTTATCTTTTTTATCAGTATTAATGCCTTTTTTTTATAGCGATGCTCAGTTGATTTAAAATATCGGAGTCCAAAATCTCTCTCTTGTCTGGGGTAAGCTGGTCAGATGGGCCCCAATAAACACCAAGATTGGGGCTCCATTAGGATTATGGGTCTCTAGAGTTAGGACCCATTTGGATTAGAATTTAGAATAGGTTAGATCAAGTACCCATCATGGATTTTATTCCAATCCTAGTAATTGCATTAGGATGGGGTCCATTTGGGGCTGGGGGAGGGCTATTGGGACTAAGAGGGTCTATTAGAACTGGGGTCCCAATTGACTTTAAACTTTAATCAGATAACACAGGTCATTTACACCATACAAGTGATGCATTACGCCATCTAGCTTGGAGTTACTCCCCGCATTAGTTGTAATTAATTCCACTAATGCACCTTTCAGGAAATTACACACACATTTAATTACACACCCGTGTACTGAGCTTTCATGCTATTAAGCAACAATATCGTCTCATCTTTAATTTTGATGTTTTTCTTGTGGAGTGTGATAACAAGTATGGGTTTATTTTTTATTTATTTTTTTTTTTAGTTTACCCATTTATTGGTTTTCCTTTTATGGGTGTATATAAGAATCAAAAACGAAATGGTTTAGAGAGAATGACGCATCATAAGTGTAGATAATATGAAGAAATTACTAAAGAATAATAAGTAAAAATATCCATAAATACAAAAAAGTAGGAGGATTTAATAGAGAAATGCAAGAAAGTGTAGAAATTGACAGGAACATATCAAGATATCATGTAGAAATATCCACACGTCACACACACGTCACACGCACGCTTGCATCCATTTTTTTCTTCACATGTTGATTTTACAAACTTGATATTACAAACAAAACCAATCAGACATTGATTGCTATACCTCCATCTTGGCCATTGAATGAATAAGTAATGAATGGTACCGTAAAAAAGGGGCAAATGACAGAAAAATTTGACAGAATGACGGGAAAAAACTGTCAGTGTATCGTGGGAGCTTGTGGTGGTAGTGGCAGTGGTGGTGGGAGTATTTGTGAGCATTGATTGTCCAATTAATATATAACAGCAGGGTATAGCAGGTTATATATTATTTAAACAAAATTGAGTATAAATTACATAACAGATTCATATTTGAAAGTGCATGGATCGTGAAATACAGTGTGTGTGTGTTAATATACTTGGTATGAGTGTATGATTCGTGTAATAGACGGGTTTAAAAGTGTATTTGTGCTGAAATATACTATACAGGGTGAGCTAATGTGTATGATTCTTGTAAAGTATAGAGTGGGAAAGTTTGAAGCGAAATGTAAAAGTATATGTTTATTGTACAAGACAGAATATAAAAGTATATAATGTTTTGGTGTAATATATATGATAAGTAACCATTTAATGATTAGATTCTAAGAAAACTAAGCCCCAATCCTAATAGATGAAGATAGATTAGGCTAGTAACCCCCTTTGTGTACTGGATCACCACGTTCGAGTATTCTTGCGACAGATTCTGGTTTTATCAATTATTACTGCTGAGTGTTTCGACGAACGCACTGAGCCAATGGTGAAACAGTATCCTTTATTTTCTGTAATTTGTGGTCAGTAATGGTCAATAATTCACCTGGCTATTGAGTACAAGGGCTATTGAGTACAAAGGAGTCTTATGTACTAAGTGTTGGGTAGTGGCGCGGCAGGTTCGTGAGACGTTTTATGGCCGATTCCAAATGTTATTGAGGTTAAAATTTCCTAATAAATAAGTTGCAAAATAATTACCGAGTCTATTGTTTTTTTTTCTATTTTACTTTTGTTTCATCTTGTTTTTAGTTATCTTATATTGTTTTGTTTTTTTATATTTGTTAAAAAAAAACTAAGGGTGAAACTCTTTGGTGAAAAACTACAAAAACTCGCTCAAAAAACCTCATTCCTTTCTTAATTATTATTTTTTATTTATATTTCTCCTTCCTATTTCACCCTTCGTGCTTGGTGCTTCTCAAACCTTAATATTCCCTCCTTATTGTGGACTAGTGGTATCTAGATCAGGTTTTCTTTCTGGCGTCGAGGTCTGCAACTAGGCTATCAGAGACACTATTTCCCTCCCAGAGTAGCACCAACGTATTTCACCTTCCTACAAGATTATGAAAGATTTAGAGGCAAGTTTATAAGAGAGATATACTGTACACTACTAAGATCTAAACACCCCCAAGACTTCAACCCCCCCTGAAACAGATTTATCTATTGGTGTTTTTTTTTCACTAACTATACATGGATCTCAAGTGTTTTCAGACCAATCGGATATAAAGTAATTTTTTCGTCTTTCAGTACCGTCAAAGCTCTCCGGGAATGTTATTATTGAATCATTAGTTTTTTCTGGTTCATTTATGCTCCCACACCTCGAAAGCTTAGGAGTTCAGTATTAAAGAGGAACTGTTGAGATATTTCATTTCTAACACTTGATGGAACGAACAGATGGGTGTAAATGTTGTATTATCACCACGTACGGTACAGTATAGGTAGGCGTATTATCACCACTTGTGTAATTTCTAACATTGATAAATATATGTTAGGTGATAAAATTTCAAACTTTTTTATATCCATTTTAAATATCCAGGTAACATGTTTTCATTTCCTGTGGCAAGAATGACTTAATTACTCGTACGTTTCAATTTCATGTCATAAATCACCATCAATAATTCCCTCAGTTGCCTGGCCATCGATGTCCTATTTTTGTGGCTGAAATAGATTCATTATTCTGTTTTCTATTTTTTTTTACTGCAGTAGATAACACCTGGTGGTAATTACTTCCAGTAATTACAAGTGTGCTGTCAGCATTGTGCAAATGAAGCTAAACTGCTCTTCTCAATCTTGTTATATATGTAATTTTATTGGTAGTCTAAATCGATGAATCGTAACCAGGCGGACGGTGTATTCCTCCCCACCTCGTGAATGTATCGTCGAGAATATAGCCTTGTTTACACTCGGCTGTATCGTATTAATGTAAACACCAGAACACACGAGAAGCCCCACCACGACCCTGGCCATCTGGCGTCGCTCAAACAGTCGTATAAAATAGTGTCCGCTGTGTGACTCCGCGCGGCATATCTGCATTGAGTTTCCGACAAGAGAGGATCACGGGGCTTGTTGTGTGGGTCAGCGTCCTCTTGTCGCCCCCAGCTTGAGTGTTTATCAAGTCTTGCTCGACTCTAATAACAGCATGTAAAAGCAGCAAGTGTGTGTGTGTGTGTGTGTGTTGGGGGTGAGTGACAAAGCCTAGGGGCGTGAGGCAGATTATATTAACAGGATGTGATGGGAGAGTTGAGTACTGGGGAATAGCCTAGTAGGTGTATCATAGTCCAGCCATCAGCTCTCGCTCTTATATAAAGGACCATCTAACCTAACCTAACCTAACCTCAAAGTTTAGCGTTTGTCCTTCACCCTCAGCTGTGTTGATATTTATAGAACGGTTCCCTGAAAGCCAACGCAGCTAACACTTATCTTATACCAGAAACTACATGCAAACTGTAAGTATATACAGTTGTCATGGAACGAGAAATTGACGAATCCCACCGGAGAGAAAAAGAAAATAGATTGGTTGGATAATTTTAGAAAGCAACTTTACTCATCTATCATTTTCAATTATTATCTTGGTAGGTCACTTAGCGTGTCGTGGTCATTAGGGGAGAAAACTCAACTCAGGTTTGAAAAGTTTGTGCAGTCGTCAGGTTTTATGGTGGTTGCATCATTACCTCGTGTAAATGAGAATCAACAAGGCAGAAGGTGAAGTGTAATTGTCATATATGCATCTTGTTGTGACGCTGCCTACCACAGAGAGACAGATGCTTGGGTCATAAGAATCCCCTTACCTCAGTAGGAAGCTTTTAAGATAGTGTGGATTAAATACGTATAATTATTAGCATGGTTAATCATTTCAATGGAAACCTTTACAGGATGATTGACTGAAAGAAGAATTATCCCGTCCCAGATTTATGTTCTTCCCTCGCCATACTGACCTCGTCGTCACTAACTACAACACACCTGATAACTAATTCTAGGTCACTTGTATTGATCAGTGCACAGGGTGGGAAAAAGTACTACTGTAAATTACACGTGTCATTATCACTTCATAAATCTTTGAAAATACGCCATCCATTATAACATTATTAGACTGTACTCCTGTTTTATAGGTCCCTTCAGTAGTGTTGTTGTTTGGATAGACTTTACCAATTAAAGTCAAAATGGTTGAAGTTGCTTTCTCATAACTTGAGGTTCTTTAGTTATATTTGAATAATCTTAATGTTTAGTGAAAGTTGTATATTGCACACTCGGTACAAAAAGTATATGTACATTTTTTTTTAAATAAATATGACACAACGGATGAAGGATTTTGACAACCGTACCGAGACAACAGGAGCCACAGTGTTCATTTTGACATCCATCAGACCCCCCACCTTTCGGGTACGCGATACATGTGAAAATTTTAACTTTTTTTCGTCAATGAGATTTGCTTTTTCAACTTGTATGAAGGAGCCGTTATTGTTTTTAACCTAACTTAACCTAAATTTATATCGATACAGTGCAGTCTATGATCAATGGGTAGAATTACTTATGTTAACAGGTAAAAGGCCAGTGGCAATCTTAATGCTTACCTGGCGCGAAATTTATTTACACTACTAATCATAAGATACCTTTACATTAAGCAGGTGAATGTTCATTAACACAGAAGCAGCCACATTCATTATACACATCGTTTGGTTGCCTGACGTATGAACAATGCGTGTGTGCAGGCAAGGACTCACGCGTTCATGACCTGGGAACTACTTTCACTTGGACCTGAAGCCGGGCCAGAATTTCCATATTAAAACTTTATATATAGTGACAGTAAGGTGTGGCTTGGTTACGTTAAGGATGTGGTTTGGTTACGTTAGGGATGTGTAAACATTCTACTTAAAATCAAATAAGTATCATAATAAAGTATCGTATATTTACATTGACCTAAAATACCCTTGTGCCTCATCTATCAATATAATGCGTGAATAAGTAGATAAATGACAGCTTGCAGTTGCCCCAGTCACCACACACATCAAGGCAACCTAATCCGATACATTTGATATACCAGATAATTGAGAGTTAGGGGAAGGGATAGCGTCATTGTGGTATATCAAGTTTAAATGTAAAATTAATCATATTGTGAAGTCTAAAATGCCTTTATATTATAGTCTTTAGAGAATGTTATATGTCGATAGTTAGATAAAGTTCTCAGAATAATAATATTTCGAATGTTTTAAGTATCGTAAAAAAATTATATACCTCGGTCTAGTCAGTCATACACCCAGTAAAAACGTTCTTGATGCTGTTAAATTGACCGTCATAAATTGTACATTCATGAAATTATGAAAAATTGAACTTTGCCAGATTACAAAGTGTCCATTGATGGGCCGCGCGATAGTGTTAAACTGAGCCCTGTCAATGATTCACCTTGACCAACGCGCAAGTAGTTTATTTTATCTGGATATTTTATATACATATCGTGAAATAAAAATCCAAATTGTCAAATGGATTAAAAGATTAACTGAGAATAACAAACGATGATATAAATCGGTTCTTAGGTATTTATAACGTTGGAAGGAAATATTGATGTTGTATTTTACGATGAATTATTTACCGTTTTGTTTTGGTATGTGTTGAATTTTATATTTAGTAGAGGAGGAGGGAAAATGTGGGTATAGACGTAAGAAAAAACTATACAGAATGTCGCTTATAAAATAGCCTTGTCTGGGGTTAAAATATAAGATAACGGTAGATAATTTAAATTCAAATTAACCTAAGCTCCCCTCTCGCCATCTCAGTTCCTCTCCGTCACCCATTCCGTCACACCTCACTAGGCTAGCAGATGAGATACACGAAAACACTTTAACCTGAAATATATCGAAATTATTATCCTGAAGTTTAGTTTTAGTTAATGAATGTAAAAGATCCTTATCGTTTCACATCTTGTACACAGTTCAGGGAAACGGGGGAGAATTTTTGTTCTTCAATGTTATCGGTCTAATTGTTATTAATCTCTGAATGGGTTTTGTCACATGAGAATGAAATATTTCTTCTGTATTTACATATTCGTAATAGTGAAAAAAATGTAAAAGCATTCGGCTATTTTTACTCTTGAATGAATATCTAAAAAAAAGTCGGTGAACCGCTGTCACGGGTTATATAATCTATATATGTATGTATATTGAATTCTGCTGTGGATTTTACTTTATTTTTTAAATATAAACCAAAATTTCTTAACTGTTATTTTAGTCTTGAAAAATTATGATTAAATCTCTTATTATAGCGAGTTAAGAAAAATACCGTTATCGGATATGATATTTTTTCGTATTAAAAAAAGTTGTAAAGGGGATTTTGTGAATAACATGACACCATCCACTACGCTACAGCTCCGCATCTGACTGCGCTGATGAAATGTTTTAATCCTTCTTTTAATAGAGTTGAATAAACTAATGTTTTCGTGATTCACAGTCAGACTTTTATGGCGAGATAATTAAAGTCTGAGATAGAAGGTAAAGATGTATTTTTTTCCTTCTCTCTCACTTGGAAGTTAAGAGAGGATAAACTTAATTGAAATGCACGTTTTCTTTTCTTCCTGGGTTTACGCTTTTAGTATTTGCTCTCATTGAGTCCACACACACTGTAGATGAAGTGCGTTATGCTACTGTTTGTAATATACACAGCAGATGAAGTGCGTTATGCTTCTGTTTGTAATATACACAGCAGATGAAGTGCGTTATGCTTCTGTTTACTCTAAAGACACTAAATACGAGTATATATGTGTCGCCCCCCGCAGCAAATATCCATACTTATCCACTCTTCGGTGTTCAGTGGCAATACCCGTACAATAACGGGCCTAAGAGCCTCTGTTTGTCCTGTTTTCCACCTGTTTCTCCGAGCAACTTTTATTCTGTCATCACCCTTAATTTGTGGGATAATGTTACCTTGAGTTAGCAATAAGAGAATGTTATTGCGTTTATAGGGATCTTAGCCTCAACATCGTACACCCGCCAGAGATAGCTTGGCATTGTCTTAAGTTATCGTACGACATTGGAATTGAAAGCAAGAGGAACTGAAGAATATTATTACCTTTTGTTGGGTGTAAAATGTTTTATAATAAACTTCCATAGATAGTTATTAGAGAAAACATGATAGATCCATTCTGCGTGGTGCATAGGAAGAATTGCAGTCAGTTATGTGGCTTTAGTGATGTATCGTACGCGCCATTACCAAGCTTTCTTATCCAACACTGATCGCATAAGAGACTCGTAGGGGTGGTGGAAGGTGCAGGAGCTCTTGAGACTTCGACAAGGAAGATACTTTATGGCCTTGAAGGAGAGCTCTTGAGAATAAAATAGGGGAGGTAATGGTAGTTTTTTTTAATCTTGAGAGGAACTTGAGGTTTAGAGAAGAGAATTTCTTTGCTCTTGTGGGTGAATTTTTGAGAATTGGAGAGAATAGGTTAGTGTAGTTTGGTCTTGAATGGGAGGTGCTGCTTTGGACTAGATGGAGGAAGAAAGAAAGGAAAAAAAGAAGGAAGGAAGGAAATGCTATAAAGGGTAGTGTGGGCGTCGGGTAAGTGTATGTGTGTGTGTGGGCGGCAGGTAAATGTGTGTGTGTGTGGGCGGCAGGTAAATGTGTGTGTGTGTGGGCGGTAGGTAAGGCCAGGGCATGTGGTTGTGTGTGCCTTGGGTGGGGGAGTTTTACGCGGTGCTCAATGTGTTTTGTGAGCTCTCCGACCTTCCATTGCCGGGGTTTAATGGAGCCTTTCTCTACCTGCCGTCCCTGGGGAGAAGAGGAGGGGGGGGGTGGCACTAGGTGTAGGTGAAGGTAATCAGATGGTCAGGTGAACTTACCCCACACTCCACCGTAAGTGATCAGTTCCATCTTGAGATTGTGTCGCAAATCTTTGTAATTGTTGGTCATGTAATCGGGTTAATTGGACGTAATCATCGATAGTTAATGTGATTTTGTGAGTTTTCATGTTTTACGTTGGTGTGTATTGTGATTAGTGGTGCGTGAGGCTTAATTAGTACCCAGGGATTATTATTAGTAGTATTTTTTTATTATTATTATTTTTTTTATTATTATTATTATTTTAGGGATTTTACCATGGTGTTGTCCGTATATATATATCTGTAAAATATAGTTACGACTCAATAACTTCAGGTTCTATCCAGTATATTACAACTATACACCTCAGTCTTACTACACCCAGCAGTCATTCCTATAGAAGCTGAAGTAAACAATCATGTGATGTATAAAAATAACTTGAAACTACATCACTATGACTCAAGTTACAGGAATAAGTGTGTGTGTAATGTTTATTTAACTCTTTATCAACTACAACAAACAACTTAGTATTTAGTGATGTAAAGGTGAAGGTAACTTTAGTATATTACGTGAGGTAATTAGTACGGGACACAGGTAATTAGAAGAGTGTGGTAGGTGAGTCAACAGGTAGATGGCGTTGGGGAATAGAGTCATAGAAGGTATATGTGCGAGGTGGAGCTTGAGGTTGGGTCTTGAGGTAAAGGAGGAGGATTAGGAGATGAGGTACAGTACATAGGGGGAGAGGGGGGGGTTAAGACGAGGTCCATTGAGGCCTGACTAGCCCCGCCCGCCTTACCCCGCCCGCCCGCCTCACCTCGCCTCCCGCCCACCCCGCCACGCCTCACCCTCCCCGCTCAAGGCAAAGAGGGGAGGAGGAGAAGCGCCCTAAAAACGATCGTGAGGACCTTCCAGCGTGAACACTGGGTAAACAAGAAATCTCTTAGGGAAAAGGACTTGGTTCAGGGAAATGGGAGGACCCGGTGTAGGGTGAGGGGACCTGGTGTAGGGTGGGGAGGACCTGGTGTAGGTAAGGACCTGGTGTAGGAGTGGGGGGACCTGGTGTGGGGTGAGAGGGACCTGGTGTAGGGTAATGGGGGACCTGGTGTGGGGTAGGGGACCTGGTGTGGTGGGGAGGACCTGGTGTAGGGAGTGAGGGGGACATGGTAGGGGAGGGACCTGGTGTAGGGGGGAACCTGGTGTGGGAAGTGGGGGGGACCTGGTGTGGGGTAGAGGGGACCTGGTGTGTAGGGTGGGGGGACCTGGTAAAGGGAGAGGGACCTGGTGTGGGGTAAGGGGGGACCTGGTGTGTAGGGAGTGGGGGGACCTGGTGTGGGGTAAGGAGACCTAGTTGTAGACAGGGGGGACCTGGTGTAGGGTAGGGGGGACCTGGTAAGGGAGAGGGACTCTGGTGTGAGAGTGAGGGGGGGACCTGGTGTAGGGTAAGGGGGACCTGGCGTGGGGTGGGGGGGACCTGGTAAGGGGGAGAGGGACCTGTGGTGTGGGGGGGGGACCTGGGTGTGGGGTAAGGGAGAGGAGACCTGACAAGGGAGAGGACTTGGTATAAGGGGGAACTGTATAAAGGAAGAGGGAAGGACCTGAATAGATAGAAGGGGAAGGGACATTGTATAGGATAAAGGGGAGGGACAGGATATGACAGAATTAGACAGACCGTGACAAAAAAAGGACAGAATAGGCTATAGGGTGTAATAGGTTAGAGCAAAATAGGACAGTTTGTGAGAGGACAGGACGTACTAGGAGACGCTAGTGAGTTTGTGAGAGAGAGAGAGACATAACCGCTTTATACAGTGAATAAATGATGACATCACTGTGGCTAGGGAATGGCTTTGGAGATGATGAAGAGAATGAATAAATGATGATGATGGTGATGAGGAGGAGGATGAGAGGACAGAAGGGTGAGGGAAGGAAGGTAAGGGAAGGAAGGTGAGGGAAGGAAGGTGAGGGAAGGAAGGTGAGGGAAGGAAGGTGAAGGAAGGGTTGAGGTGAATTAAGAGGATTTGTGTTTACTTGTTATTTGTTTTATTGTCTTACTTTATTCATGCCTGTCTTCTTCTTCTCTTCGTCTTCTTGTTCTTCTTCTTCTTTCCTCGTTATCTCTTTTTTTTATTCCTCCTCTCCTTCCCTCCTCTTCCACTACTCCTCCCTCCTCTTCCTCCCTCCCCCTCCTTTGCAAATACCTCTCTCTCTCTCTCTCTCTCTCTCTCTCTCTCTCTCCCTCTCCTTCCCCCACCCTCCCTTCCTCCTCTTCCACATGGTACATAAGCGTGACTAGGGCCAACAGGTCTTCACTGGTCCCTCTTAAGTATGCATTATGTTATATGAATGTGGAATGGGATGGCCTCGTTAACCTTGTGACTTAAATACTACTTCTTCTCCTCTTCCTTCTTCCACTTATCTCCTCCTCTCCTCTTTGTCCTTCTCTTCCTATTCCTCCTCCTTCCACTTCCCCTCTCTCCTAATCTTTCCACTTTCCTCCTCCTCTTCTTCTCTTCTTTCCACCTCCTTCCTCTTTCTCCTCCACTTTCCTCCTAATCCTTCCACTTCCCTCCACATCCTCCTTCCAGTAGAGAGGGTGGGGGGGAGAAGGGAGGGGGAAGGAAGGTTTAAATGGGTAACTGGCAGCCCCCTCCCCCTGGCAACAAGGTTAAGGGGGGGGAAAAATTGTGTAAATATTTAGGTTGTGTTCAATTATCATAGTCTTCCATCTTAAGTTACCTGGAGTTATGGCCGCTCTTCACCTCACACATTCTGGCGTGGAGCAAACATCACCTCAGCTGATTGTGTAGTTTTTCATCTCAAGGTGGAGGGAGGGAGGGAAGGGATAGAGGGTGACATAGTGGAGGGAGGTAGGGTGACATAGTGGAGGGAGGGAGGGTAACACTTTTGATTTCACCGGACCAAGATCGTCAAGGTTTACTCTGATAAATATTCCTCATAATTGGACTTCGAAATACATTAGTTTGTTCTTATGTTTTTTAGTGGGTTTTTTTTTTTTAATAATTTCTTCTTGGTCGAGATGCTTAGGGTTGGTGAGCATCCGTTTTCTATGGTCTTAGGGCCGTAATGGGTAACTATAGAGAACTTTTCCCCCGAAGCTGTCGAAAGAAAAATTTATCCAAGTTTGAAGTGTTTTACTGCTTTATGTTGATGTGGGTTAGTCTTATAGATAGATAGATAGATAGATAGATAGATAGATAGATAGATAGATAGATAGATAGATACATAAACTTATTTCTTGGGTTAAAATCGTCGTAAAAATTCACATTAGTTCGACGTAGACAGTCCAGATAAGACACAAATTCCCAGAAGGTCGTAAGGTTAAAGTTTTGTCTCTTAAGTGATGGTATAACAACTCGCTTAACTCTCTTTAAGATACGAGACAAAATGGCGGCTTTAGTGGCGTTTATATTGTTCTAAAACTTGACCTAAGGAGGGAGGGTGGAGGGGAGGAAGGAGGAGGGGGGTTGGGGGAGGGGGAAGGAAGGAGGGTCTTGTAATGTATCTTGAAGTAGGAGGCATTGAAATTTTTAGGAGAGACTGGTGGTAGGAAGTGGTGGTAGCTAGTGGCGGAAGTGGTGGTAGTGGAGGTGAGTATAAAGCAGGTAGGGGTCTCGTGCTGGGTCACACCTGAGACCGGTAGCAGGTTGGGACAGTGAGCCAGGGCAGCTCTCTCTCTCTCTCTCTCTCTCTCCTCTCTCTCTCTCTCTCTCTCTCTCTCTCTCTCTCTCTCTCTCTCTCCTCTCTCTCTCTCTCTCTCTCTCTCTCTCTCTCTCTCTCTCTCCTCTCTCTCTCTCTCTCTCTCTCTCTCTCTCTCTCTCTCTCCTCTCTCTCTCTCTCTCTCTCTCTCTCTCTCTCTCAAGATTGAAACAACCTTCAAGTAATGTTATTTTTAGTTGTCAAAATCGTGTTGAGGTTAAGATCACTTCTGAACTTGGTGTGTGTGTGTGTGTGTGCGTGCGTGCGTGCGTGCGTGCGTGCGTGCGCTCATGTGTGTGTGTGTGTGTGTGTGTGTGTGTGTGTGTGTGTGTGTGTGTGTGTGTGTGTGTGTGTGTGTGTGTGTTTCATTTCATTTCTTTTCTTTCCTGTTGCTTTTTACTCTCTTGTATCTCTCTCCCCTTCCCTTTCCCCTGTCTTTCTTGTTTCTTTTATGTCTCTTGGCCCAGCCCGCTTAAAAATGAAAAAGAAGGAAGGAACAAAGGAAGGAAAACACCAAAGAAAGATGGATAGATAGAAAAAGCTGATTACGTAAAGGTGAAGGAGGAGGAGGAGAAGCAGGAGGAGGAGGAGGAGGAGCAGGAGGAGGAGGAGCAGGAGGAGGAGGAGGAAGGGTCAGGAAACGTTGCCTCGAAAAGAAAAATGACTTTGTGGTTCCTTGAAAAAAGAAATATTTGAAGGTTACTTGTGAAAAATATTACAAAAATAACCCCCATGGCTCTTTAACTTTTTTTTTTACTTTATTTTATCACATTGTTTCTTCTTCTTTCTTCGTTTATCTTCCCTCGTCTTTCTTTCTTTCTTTCTTTATAGTCTAAGTTTATTTACCTTTCTAATCATCCGCCCAGGTAAATTGACACAGGTAAACGATGATTGTCTTTCAAGAGGCTGGAGAGAAAATATTACAATCTTGGTGAGTGATGCAGGTGTGTTTAACATGCAAGAAGAGGAGGCACTTGAGGAAGGCGTGTGGGAAGGCGTGTCAAGGGAGGGAGGTGTGGGGAAAGGCGTGTCAAGGGGAGGAGGTGTGGAGTACGTCACGTAGGCATCAGAGTGTGTTGAGCTCATTGGGGGGGTTAGGGAGGGGTTAGGAGGGGTGAGGGGGAGGGGGGAGGTGGCGAGGGTGTAAGAGTGGTGAAGTGGTTGTGTGGGAAGAAGAGGAAGGAGGAGGAGGAAGTAGGCCAGTGGGAGGTGGATTGTGTAGGAGAGGAAATAAAGAAAGAAGAGGAGGAAGAAGGAAGAGGAAGGAAGGAGAGAAAGAGAATATAGATGGGGAGTAGAGAAAGGGGAGAAGAAGTTTACATTTAAGAATAAATTGAGACAATGGTGTGTGTGTGTGTGTGTGTGTGTGTGTGTGTGTGTGTCCTAATAGGTGTAGTGTGTGTGTGGTCTTTGGTGTATTGACCCGTAACATATTGTCGGGGGGAAAATTGTATACCGATAGTTGAAGGGACGGAGGGTAGTGTGGTAGTTCATGGGGGTGGTAGTAGTGGGGGTGGTTGTAGTGGTGATTGTGGTAGGTGTGGTAGTTCATGGTGGTGGTGATTGTGGTAGTGGTGGTAGTTCTTGTGGTGGTGATTGTGGTAGTGATGGTGATATTAGTGATGTATAGGTAAAAATGGGGGAGAGAGGGAGGGTGAGGTAAAATGAGGGAGGGAGGGAGGGAGAGTGAGGTAGGGAAAAGCCTTAGCACTCACTAGGTCGTCCTCGGGGTCGTCTCTCACCTGTCTCACCTGCCTCACCTGTCTCACTGGATTACCTTCCTGTAGGTGTCATTTATACCTGCTGGTGAAGACGGTGAAGGCGGTGGTGATGGTGATGATGGTTGTGGTGATAGTGGTGATGGTGATAGTACTGGTGATGATGGTATTAGTAATGATGGTAGTGATGTAGGTAGTAGTAGTAGTAGTAGTAGTAGTAGTAGTAGTAGTAATAGTGGTGTTGTTAGTAGTGATGATAATGTTGGTAGTGATAGTAGTAGTGGTGATAATGTTGTTAGTGATGATAGTTGTAAGTAGTGAGTATGGTGATGATAGTAAGGGTAATTAGGATGGTGGTAGGAGAGTGTTGTTGTTGTTGTTTGTTTGTTTTCTACAGATGGTGGGCGGTGGAAAAGTTTCTCATGCCATACTGAAGGTAATCGTAGGTGTCCCTTGGTTCTGAGTGACTGTTTACTGACTGTGTGTGTGTGTGTGTGTGTGTGTGTGTGTGCGTGTGTGTGTGTGAGACATACAACCAGACACACGAGGACACAAGATCAAGAAGAGGTGTTTATTCTCCCCCTCACCCCTCCTTGCACTGGTGAAGAGGGCAACGAGTGAGAGGGAATGAGAGGGCAGAACGAGAGGATGGATAGAATGAGAGGGCGAGGTGTGTGAAGGAGACAGAATGAGAGGACAAAGTTGAGTGAGGGTGAAAGAGTGAGAGGGCAAAGGTGAGTGGGGGTGAAAGAGTGAGAGGGCAAAGGTGAGTGGGAGATAGCTAAGAGGAGACGAGAAGGACGATGGTGCATGAAAACAAATGAGAGAAAATGAAAAGGTAGAAGGAGAGGATAGAAAAGTGTAGAAAACGAATGAGGGGGATGGTGAGAGGGCGAAAGAGAGAACAAGAGAACAGATAGGAACAGTGGATATTACAGGAGCGAGGTGGGAACAAAGGAGAGAACAAGTGGGAACAGAATAGAAAGTAAAGGAAAGTCACTAAGAGATAATTTATCGCGTTAGATGATTGAAGAGAAAGTACAGAGTGTAAAACAAAAAATAATTATTTCTAATATACTAACTGTTGGAAATAACCTTAAAATAATTAAAAAATAATAATATTACTTCTATATATAGTGTCAAGAATACTATATAAATACAATATATATTCCAATTTCCATCTCTGAGTCGTGTTAATCTTTACTACCTTACTGCTATCAATAATAAACGACGTCTAGATGAATGATAATCGAGTATAGAATCGAATTATAATATTGTTTGTATGTTGTTGATTATTATGGTCTACGTCATGTTTTGGTATAGAGAGGGGGAAGGGTGCAGGGAAGGGATATGGTTAAGAGGTTGTAATAAACTAAACGATTGAGTGAGCGAGGCCGGACAGGGGGATATAAACACACACACTCACACTCACACACACACACACACACACACTCACACACACACACTCACACACACTCTCTCTCTCTCTAAATTGAGCAAGTAAACAATGAATAAATCGTGTTGCAAGGGTGTGATGTCAAAGTTCACAAACACACACACACACACACACACACACACACACACACACAGCACTGATTTGTTGTGTCAGTAGTGGATGTTGTTCTCCTTCGTCCTGAGACATGCACGTGGGAATGCATTCTTTTCGTTCGTGTGACAGGGAATTATGAATGCACGAGTACTGTACATAGATTCCTAATGTTAACATCAATCCCAGCACACAGTCATTGTCCCAGCCTCTAGAACACAAATCCCAGCACACAGTCATTGTCCCAGCCTCTAGAACACAAATCCCAGCACACAGTCATTGTCCCAGCCTCTAGAACACAAATCCCAGCACACAGTCATTGTCCCAGCCTCTAGAACACAAATCCCAGCACACAGTCTATGTCCCAGCCTCTAGAACACAAATCCCAGCACACAGTCATTGTCCCAGCCTCTAGAACACAAATCCCAGCACACAGTCTATGTCGCAGCAATAATCCATCGAACCTCAGCACCCAAGCATACGGAGGAACAATGGCGGTATTATTGTCAACATGTTGCTGAAAATCCACCACTGACAGGCCACCAGACCATCAATAATGTGGTGGGCGTGTGTGTGTCTGTCTGTAGGGACGATAGGTAAGACAGTTTCCCTCACCTCCTGTGTTAAGTTACCTATCAAGCTTAGACATGACTGGTTCAATGACATGTGTGACTGAAAGAGTAGATTTTGTGACGCTCTTCCAACGATCAGCTTAAAATTAATGATAAGGCTATTTCTGATTTTACTTTTCCATTAATCACTCATTGTAGTCTGAAGTTTGTATAATGAAGGTCTTTAGTTTACATAGGATTTTACCAGAATATAACCTAGTTGTTTATAGACTGTAGATGAGACAAAAAAATAATTCTTACATATATATCGCCTCGTGTTAGTCATGGTGAGGAGGCATTTTCATTCTCTCGCTGTTATTATTTATTTGTGTATTTTCATAGAAGTTTCGTTCACAGTATTTCAGGTTGGTTCAGTGTTTTCGTTTTAAATTGTGTGTGAATAAAGTTGTTGTTGTGTGATATTTGTCAGTTTTTTTAAAGGAATTTTTTTATTATTGTTGATAGTTGTTTGAGCTTGAAACCTCCCTCCCTCCCTCCCTCCCTCCCTCCCTCCTTCCCTCCTTCGAACTACACTACAACGTCGGAAGTATACTGGGCTGGTACTGGGCATGTGAGAGGTGGTAGGAGGGAGGAGGATTTGTGGTTGAATGTGGGTGCGCCAAGTCCGTAGACTTGCTAGGGAGGTATACCACATGACTGTACTTGTGATTAATTTATACCGAGAACAATTAAATAATAAAAAAGTAAATAAACTAGAAAAATGATCCGAGTATTTGAAATCCCGGGGAGATATTTCATTTAATTGAGTAAGGCTTCTTTTGGCGGGTTTAAAGAGAAAGAAAACGCGTCTTTCTCGACTGTCGTGTGACCTGACAAGTTTTGAGCGAAAAATTACAAACTTTCTCACTTGAAGAGACAGGTGTGACGTGGGCCAGAGCAACCAGCAAATGTACCGCCACCACTTCTACCTCTTTTCACCCGGTACTGTGAGTTAGTTATTTTGTCTAAGAATCACAGTCGTATGTTTGAATGTCGGTAATGTGTTATAACTTAGTATAATATATTAGTATTATATAATCTGTAAGTCCTGACAGCCCTTGAGAGAAAATCATTTAATATAACAATGAGAAAATTATGATCGCGTCCATAAAGTTTCAGAAACAAAAGACAATCAGTTTACGAGAACAGGGAAGGAGTTTAATACACAAGGACTAGACTTTGTCGAGCTGGTTTATTGTATTGGATCGTCTTTACAACACCTATAAGGGAAATCATTTTTTTATCAAACCCAAACGGAGTGAAAAACTACAGAATTATATTGTGCATTTCAACATGTATTGCAATATGGAATTTCTATATTGCAACAGTATATTTTTAGGTCAGATCTCGCGCCCCGGCTGAAAAGTTCCCGGATTATATGGCCAAAGGGATTTTAGCCGCGCCAGACTTTTAACTATAAATACTAGTGCTGACTGACAGACTGACTAACATTAACAGACTGACAGACTGACTGCCCCAATCACTCCCTCATTGATAGGAAACCTTTTGACTGCTACACGCTGGCAAAGGTTATGATCCAATCCTAGTCGGGAGGCGTGTGAGCTGGGTGTTACCGTGATGACTCAATGGGAAGGTGGGCGAGAAGCAGCGTGTGTGTGTGTGTGTGTGTGCGAGTGACCCTCTCCACCCCGCCAAATATTCCTCCCCTGGAAAGAAAAATAGATTGAATGGATTTTATTTTTTTTTCTTGTGGGATAAATGATTGTTAATGTTAAAAGAAAAGTAAATAAAATAAGTAAAATAGATGATAAAAGAAAACTACAACGAAAAAAGAAAATAGGCCTTTGACTAGATGAATACTCAAACGCTCCTGACAAAGAAAATAGAAAAGGGTCGTACTGCATTTGTTTTTTCCTTCAATCCAAAACTAAATAAACATGAAATTGAATATAATTGATACCTTACGATAAATTAACTTACAAATTAATGAAAAGATAAGTTAGAATATCTTCGTTTCATAAAGCAAGGTGTCAATAATAGAATTTATACATGAAAATAAGACATATGAAAAAATACGAAATAGAATAGTTTAGTGAAAGGTCAACGAATGGACGTGATACTTTTTAGAAATTCTTACATGTTTGATTATCTTTAAAAATAATATTTATTGATGAAGTAAAGATGTTGCTACTTGTTACTTACAGCTTTTGTTTTCTATTCCAGGTAACTACTACTACTACTACTACTATTACCGAGTGATTTCGTTCTTCACAAGGCTCTCCGTGAGTTCAGGTATGTGATTACACTGTTAATGTTGAGTGCCTATGTGCCGACTCGGGTGCCATTCGTGATATAGGAGTGCCAGAATAAGGGAATAATGGCATTGTGGTAAGTTACGGTCTGTCTAGTGTGGTATTAAACGTAGACGGTGTAGTTAGTATCTGTTATGTTTACTCTCTCTCTCTCTCTCTCTCTCTCTCTCTCTCTCTCTCTCTCTCTCTCTCTCTCTCTAAAAGTACAGTTCAAACACATACTCATCAAGAACATCGACTTTTTTTTTTCGTTCTTCTCTGTGTGACAGTGTGTGATACCTTACTATGATCACGCGCACATACTCGAGGTGTGAGAGGGGATGGGAGGGGAGGGGAGGGGAGAGGTGGAAAGGCAGGACCTGTGCAAGAGTCTAATTTTCACATGGACAAAGACCCAGGGTAATGGAGTCTCTTTTAGCGTCCTAGAGGTGAGGTCTTGTGCCTGGCAGCGGTGGTAATGAGAAGTAAATATAGCCTTGTGTGAGTCTCGTGTCACCTTGCCCTCCACGTCATCTACCTGTGTGTCTGTCTGTCTGTCTGCTTGCCTGCTTGTTTTTATGGTATTCTGCTTGGTTACTTGATTGTTTACCTGATTACCTTACCTGTCTTATCTCCATCTACCTGCCTACCCTCCACCTGTCTACCTACCCTCCACCTGTCTACCTTCCGTCCACCTGTCTACCTTCCCTCCACCTGTCTACCTTCCCTCCACCTGTCTACCTTCCCTCCTCCTGTCTACCTACCCTCCACCTGTCTACCTACCCTCCACCTGTCTACCTTCTATCCACCTGTCTACCTACCCTCCACCTGTCTACCTACCCTCCACCTGTCTACCTTCCGTCCACCTGTCTACCTTCCCTCCACCTGTCTACCTTCCGTCCACCTGTCTACCTACCCTCCACCTGTCTACCTTCCCTCCACCTGTCTACCTTCCCTCCACCTGTCTACCTTCTGATCCTTCACCTGTCTACCTGTCCTCCACCACCAAACACGAACTCCCTTAACATAAACTACGCCAGACGAACGTTCGCCCATGGTAGCGTTATAGTGTCGTTATTAAGAGTGGCATCTTCCTTAGTTCTCTTTGGGGTCTGTTTTAATGGTTAGTTTTTTAGGGTCCGTTAAGACTGGGTTTTATTTGAGTTGAATTCGGTGAGTAAGTAATTTTCACACATCGGAACTGACTCTACCTATGCACACACACACTCTCTCTCTCTCTCTCTCTCTCTCTCTCTCTCTCTCTCTCTCTCTCATAAATCCGATTAAAACGCCAAATGTAAACTTTGTCTCTCTATTTTTTCTTTATTTGTATTTATTTTTATTTTTATTTTTTTTAATCTCGAAATTCCGACGTTAGAAAAATATCAAGCAAAATGGAGGACTTAATTTCAGAAGGTAAAATTGGCTCGTATGTCAGGATTATTTATTACATAACAGGTACATGACATATCGAAAGTCACACCTGTTCAGTAAATTACTCCCTTTCTCTTACAGGTATTTCTTTCCATATTTCTCTCAACTTTCTAAAAACTCAGCTTATAAATTGACAGGTTAATTACAGGTGTTAATTACCCTCATTAGTTCAAGCATATGGGGGTTAATTGCTGGTTAAATAGTGTTCCTCGTCTTTGGGAAATAATGATGTTACCTGATGTTGCAGTTGAGGGCCTGAAAGACGGTCGAGTACAGTGCCAAATATAATATAATTTGCAATAGTAAGTTCGATCATTATGAACCCATATCAACACTACCTATAGGGTCCCAACTCTCACCTTCCTCCTTACTCAATTAGCCAAATATTTAACCAGGTGTAATATCCAGGTGAGAGAGAGAGAGAGAGAGAGAGAGAGAGAGAGAGAGAGAGAGAGAGAGAGAGGGACCCATCGGAGGTATATTCAGTATTGTTATAGTGTAAAATATTCACTCTATTCATTTTCTCTATTGACAGACAAACATCACAGGTATAAAACGATCATCAGTGAAGCATTAGAGGTCATTTATCATACATTATTGTCAACAGTTGTGTAAGACCATTGTGTTAGTGTTACCTGAGTGTACTGTAAAGGGTGTTGTCTGCCAGGTGAGATATAAACACTGCCTCACCTTGTACTGTGAACCCAAGATGACCTAACACCTCACAGGGATTCGACACTATCCGGTCACTGAACCCAAACCCAAAACCTGACCTAATTTGACCTAGTTTAACATTACTACACTAAGATAACCTAACCTAACCTCACCTAATTTAACGTGCCCTATGCCTATCTTAATCTAACTTGAGCTAATCTAACTTAACTTATCCCTAATTTAACCTAACCTGACTTGGGCTATCCCTACCTTAACCTACTCTAACCCTGTCTTTCTCTAGCCCAAACTTAACCTACACTAACCTATCCATCTCTGTCCTTAACCTAACCTAACCCAACTTAACTAGAATGTGGATAAAAGTACAAAATATTTATAGTCTGGGTGTTGGAAAGTTGATCTCCTCGTTACATACACAGTCACGTAACATACACACAGTCACGTTACATACACAGAGTCACGTTACATACACAGAGTCACGTAACATACACAGAGTCACGTAACATACACACACTCACGTTACATACAGACAGTCACGTTACATACAGACAGTCACGTTACATACACACAGTCACGTTACATACACAGTCACGTAACATACACACAGTCACGTTACATACACAGAGTCACGTTACATACACAGAGTCACGTAACATACACAGAGTCACGTAACATACACACACTCACGTTACATACAGACAGTCACGTTACATACAGACAGTCACGTAACTTCACATCTTGGTGTAACGAGAGAAAAGGAAACTATTTAAAGATGACGAAATTTAGACTTCAGACGCTCACACAGTCAAGATTGTTATAGAAAACGGAATGTTGCCTTATAGTGGTGACTTACGTATTATATGAAAGGGTTTAAATAGTTGTAGGGAGAGCCAATGGTGATCTATCTCTGATTCTGGGGGATTCAGGTGTACAGTATCTGAGTTTTGTCCCGGGTAAAGGTTTTAGATTTTTGTGTTTCTGGGTGGCTAAACTGTGTATTGGATCTGTGCCTGTAAAACCTAACCTAACCTCACCTAACCTCCCCTCCCTCTTCCTCTCCACCTCCACCTCCCTCTTCTTCCCACCCACCCCCTCCACCCCTCTTCCTCCACCCTCTACTATATGTCATGTTTTTATAATTGGTTCTCGTATTAGAGTTGGGAAATACTTTGTTTTTGTTGTCCGTGTGTTTGTTTTATCGTATTATTTTTTTGTGTGTTTTTTTTAATCCCTCGGGTGTAATAGTTCTTGGGGGGGGGGGGGTGATATCAGTTGTGTTTGTTTGTTTGTTTGTTTGTGTGGGTGTGGGTTTATGGGTTAACTTTCTAATTTAACTTAACCAAATCCCTAATTTAACTAAACCTAACGTAAGTAAATCTGACACTCAAAAGCCAAATAAAAAAAAATGATATAAACAGGTGAAGAAAAATCAATGGTGTTTAAACAGATGTAGGTGCTTGACGTTCTCTGGCTCAGGTGTGTACAGGTGAGGAAATAATGACACAGTGAATCATACATTTGAAGGCTGTTGGATAGTTAGGTTACCTGTTGTTATTTTTTCCTCATCCTCCTCTCGCCCTCCTATCATCTTACTATCCTTCTTCCATCCTCCCTATCACATCCTTCCTCCTTCCATCCTCTTCCTCTTCCTCCTCCTCTAAGAAGACTCTAGGGAGGAGGTTAAGAAGTGGTGTAGGTAAGACTGGGGTCCTGGATATCCGTAGGGAAGAGTCTAAGTCGATCACCAATCTGGAATAAAACTTAATCTTCGTTGTAACTTTCCATGGTGGGGGGGGTAGGGTAGGAGTTGTGGGGAGGGGGGAGGGAGAGAGAGGGGGGGAGAGGGAGAGTGAGAGGGTGGTATGGGAGAAGGAGGTGGTGAGAGGAGAATGAGGGAAAGTGAAGGAGGGAAATAACGGATGTGTGAGAATGAGAAGATAATGAGGAGGGAAAAAGATGGTGAAAAGGCCAATGAAAATAACAAGAAGAAGAATGACGAAAGACAAGAAAGGGAGAGCTAAGAAATAACAAAGAGAAGTAGGGAGAAAGGGAGAGATAATTGCCACTTTAATCACCTTTATATGATTGGCTCGAGTTATGATAGTTGTAATTATCGTCTGAGGTTACGTTACACAACACTGGACTTACGACGAGTGCGGTTACGATTGACTAATACTCGTAGACGTGAGAATGATCGTAAAAGATGTGAAACTGTTGATGTTTTTGGTGAAATAATGAGAAATAGTGTGAATAATAATGAGAAATAGTGAATAGTAAAGAAAAATAGCGATTAATAATGGAAAAGGGTGAATGGTACTGGGAAATAGTGAGTAGTGATGAGAAATATTGAATGATAATGGGAAATAGTGAGTAGTGATGAGAAATATTGAATGATAATGGGAAAAATGGTTAAGGTAGAAGATTTTGAACTAAGGATAAAAATCTTGTTTATGGATAAGATTAAAAAACGATTTTTTTTATATATGAACATTTATTAAAGAAGATGGGTGACCAAGACACACTGGTCAACGTTTCTGAAATCTAATTAACGAACAGGAAAGGGGTAAGACGAGGGATGAATAAGGTATGAAATTCTTGATGATTTAGAAATAGAGAGAAGAGAAGCGAGAGAGAGAAAGAGAGAATTTGATAAACTGAGGTATTAAATAAGTGGTAATTAAGTAGGTATGATTACAATGGGTCCTCAGGTGAGTTATATACAGATTCGTGAACACACCTGGGCGACATTTAATTGTACAGGTATGTTTGGCATCTCCCTGTTGGCTTTTACTGACTACCATTGTACCTTCCTCCTGGTGTCATCTACTACTACCACCACCACCACCACCACTACCACTACTACCACTACTACCACTACACACCACCACCACACTACCACCACCACCACCACCACCACCACCACCACCACCCACCACGCCACCACCTGCACCACCACACCACTACCACACCGCTTCCACCCACCACCACCACCACCACTACTGTGTACACCCAAAGCTATCCAAAAAACATTACTATACACTAGAGATAAAATGTCTGTATATCTTACCTGTAGTATTTTGGAAGCCCGTGACTAAGATGGCTCACCGCCTATCCTTACGCTAGTCCTCGGCCCGGCTGTGTGTCCTCTTGGTCGCGTGAGCCAGGACTTACTGTGCTTAGTAAGGAGGAAAAGTTTGAACAAAGGAAAGAGGAGGAGGTGTTGTTGTTTTGTTGGTATAGTTTGCTGTTGTCATTCGCTGCCACCATCACCATCACTACTACTACTACTACTACTACTACTACTACTACTACTACTACTACTACTACTACTACAGCCGTCACCACCACTTCTACTACTACACCTCCTCTTCCTCTCAATCACGACCATGACCTCCCCTCACCCGTGTTCATCACGCAAGGTCGGACCATTGATCAAGGGGGCGGGGGGGGTGAGGTTAAGTGAGAGAGGTCAGAGGTCACGATAGTCAGGTGTTCCGGGAAGAGTGCATGACCCACCCTTCTCCCTTTCCCCTCCGTCCACCTCTCTCCCTCTCCCACCCCTCTCCAGTACCCCCTCCTTCTGGCCTCCGTCATCCTTCCTTCCCCCCCTCCACCTCCCAACCCCCCCCCCCCATCTCTGTGCCTCCAACATCTGACTTTTCGGTGAAGGTTGATTGCTGACGTGACCACCTTGTGAGGGAGAAAGGTGGGGGACAGACCAGAGACCAGATTTAGGTGGGATTAGGTTGGGTTAGGGTTGAGGCAGGTATAGAGAGCGATATATGCAGTGTACCTACCATGGTAAGTCAATCATGGGGGTAATTTAGCGTATACTTCATATATTTCCTCTAACTCCCTCACACACACACACACACACACACACACACACACACACCTGACCCCCCAACCCCCTGGCAGGTAGCTCTCAGTGAAGCCTTGGGCCAATTACCCACCTGACCAGGAGGTGATAGTTGTATTTGTCACTATTTTTTTCTCTGTGTGAGTCATTTCTCAAGCAATTTACGGTCTTAATGAAGGGAAGGGGTAGGGGAGAGGAGAGAAGGGGTGGGAGGAGAGAGGAAAGGAGGGAAGAAAGGAGGAGAGGGGGGTGGGAGGGAGGGAAGAATGGAGAAAGGACTAGGAGGAAGAAAGTATGCAGAAGGGTGAGAGAGACTCAGGGGGCAAGTATATACTGTGAAAGACGTGTCGTGTGGGAGAGAGGGAGAGTTAGTGTGGGAGGGGAGGGAGGGGGGTGATGGAAGAGGGAGAGGCAGGTGGGGTGATGTAATGGAAGGGGCATGGGATAGGGTGGGAGAGAGGTCATAAAGTCTCATGGTAAAGTGAAGTTTATTTGATGTGGTACTCTGAACTGTGAGCACTAGATCAACAGCGGGTTTGGTTAGGTTAGGTTAGGTTAGGTTAGGTATTTACAGTGAATATCCGTGTGTATGAGGTGTGAGTAATCGTATACATGTGGCGTCAAGGAGGAGGAGGAGAGGAAGAGGAAAAGAAGAGGGATGGAGAAGAGGAGGAGAGGCATGGAGAAGAGGAAGGGGAGAGAGGTAGAGAAGAGCAATGGAGGGAGAAGAGTAAGAAGAAGAAGAAAAGCAGGAGGTGGTGGAAGGAAAAAGAGGAATTAAATGGAAGGAAATGAGGAAGAAGAAGTGGAATGGAGGAAGAGGAAGAGAGAAAAGAGGATAAAGAAGAGTAAGAGGTAAAGAAGATTCGTACGTGACATCTGTAAGTCTGTGTTGTTCCTCCCGCTGTCAGATCCTTGTTTCACGTCTGACTAAAGTTCGACTCATAATAATATGTCTCTTTCCTCCCTCCCTCCTGCTGTCTGTCTGTCTGTCTGTTGGCTTCAGTATTTGCTTTGGTGTTTTTCTGTTTTAAATCTCTCTTTTTTTATGTTGTGTGTGTGTGTGTGTGTGTGTGTGTGTGTGTGTGTGTGTGTGTGTGTGTGTGTGTGTGTGTGTGTGTGTGTGTGTGTGTGTGTGTGTGTGTGTGTGTGTGTGTGTGTGTGTGTCTGTCTGTCTCCATATAGCCCCCGTGTTGAACCCTCTCCATGAACCTATAACCTGACCTGACCTGACCTGACCTTATCTCGAATAGGTCACATCTTAATGATATTGCCTCATGAAATAAACACTTAATATGATCTAAAGGGAAAAAATTAATCTAAGAGTAATATTACAAAGAAATCAAACAAATACAGTGTTTTATTTTATTTGTTTTTATTGTTTATTGTTGTTGTACAAATGGAACAGAAACGTAAAATAGTCTCAAACAGGTGAATGATTTGGGTAATTACTGTAGTTTAAAGAATAACCTGGTTTGTGTTGTCTTGTGATATATTGACTTAAGTTGGTTGTCTATTTATAAACCTCTTCGCCATGTGTACACCTCTTGGAGCTTCAGTTGTTTCAGAATGTTAAAAAGTTTTCAGACCGGGATTTCTGAAGTTATTAATCACGTTTGCTGAAGGTTTGATTAATTGTGTGGGTCTGAGAGAGAGACTTGAATGACTTAAATTCCCTTATTATTAAAGCTTAGTGACTGACCTCTTAGCAAATATCACGATGGGATTTATTTATTTATTTATTATTTATTTGTTTATTTGAAGGTTTAAGTAGAGAATAATAATGATTTTCCTTCTGTTTTGTGATGCGTTGGACACATATTGTTTTTATACTGTGTTGGGATGTGTAGTGTAGATGGTAAAGGTGTGGTGGGGTAATTAACCTGTGTGACTCACCTTGTTTGTGTGTGTTTGTGTGTGTGTGTGTGTGTTTGTGTGTGTTTGTGTGTGTTTGTGTGTGTGTGTGTGTTTGTGTGAGGGAAAGGAGTGAAAAAAACTACATTAACGAGGTAAAGGTTAGGTTATAATCAACGTTTCTGGCGACACACACACACTCAACACACACACACACACACACACACACACACACACATCTATGTCCGTTTGATCCTCTGTCTTTACGTCTCCCGTTTTGTCTCTAGCTGTCTGTCTGTCTCTCAGTTTATATCTCAAGTCTGTGTCTGTCTATTTGCCTTTGTATATATCCTGTCTAACTCTGTAATTTCCTCTCTCTCTCTCTCTCTCTCTCTCTCTCTCTCTCTCTCTCTCTCTCTCTCTCTCTCTCTCTCTCTCTCTCTCTCTCCTCTCCTATTTCCACATCACCATTTCTTGACCCTTTTCCCCCCCCCCTTCCTCCTCTCCCTTTTATCTGCGTCTATTTTTATATATTTTATTTATTTTACATTGTTCCTCACTTGAAATAACAGAAGGAAAGAAAAATCACTCACGCACTCACGCACCCACCCACCCACCCCACCCACCACCCACCCACCCACACACCCACCCCACACCCACCCACCCACTCAAGACTACCGACCCCTATGTTGAGAAAAACACACTTACGACCTCAGACAAGGATGGCAACAGGGGTCTAGTAGCTGACAAAGGTGAGGTTTGCTTACATTACCTGGAGGGATGACGTAGACAGAGTACCACCCGCAGGTGAGCTGGATGAAAAACAGGTGAGTTTTTTTTCTTCTTTAGATATATTTAATGTGGATATATAGGGGTGTTTTGTGAGTGTGTTTGTGGGTGTTTGTTTGTCGTGTGGGTGTTTGTTTGTGTTTGTGGATGTTTGTTTGTGTGTTTGCGTATGTGTGAGTGTTATTTTGTTATTTTTTGTCTGTTGGTAAGCATGGTGTGTATGTATATATGTATGTATATATATAACTGTATACATATATACATATATCTTTATGTATTTACTAATTTTCCTCCTCAATTAAATATAACACAAAGGTCTTTTAAGTCCTGTTGTTATTTTAATCTTAAGTAAAAATAAATACAACAGCGTGAAACGTTTAAAACTCAACAAGGGCTTAAGAGTCAAAGAGAAAGAGAGTCACAAGGAACAGCCGGTGGGAGTAAAGACTTTGTACTGGTGGGCGGCAAGTGAAGAACTGACTCAAAGTTCTCTCATTTAAACCGGCTTCTATACGTGTGTGTGGGGGAGGTGAGGTGAGAGGAGGGGGTAAGGGAGAGGGGGTAGAGAGGTAGATGGCGTACATGGTTTTAAACGACGGTCATGTACGTATTTATACCCCTCCAAAAACGGTCATGTACGTATTTATACCCCTCCAAAAACGGTCATGTACGTATCTATAACCCTCCAAAAACGGTCATGTACGTATCTATACCCCTCCAAAAACGGTCATGTATGTTTCTATACCCCTCCAAAACGGTCATATACGTATCTATACCTCTCCAAAAATGGTCATGTACGTATCTATACCCCTCTAAAACAGCCAATGATCCTGTTAAATGATTTCAGGTGTTCGCTGATGAGCTCCGATCTGGTCCAGGTAATATGTAAATGAGGGAGGAATTGGTTTCGCTTTTTTTCCCCAATACTCATTTTGCTTTTCTTTGTCCGTGTCTGAGTCCGTGCTTTTGTTTGCCTGCTGTCTTGTTTACCCCGCCCACATTTGTAAACAGCGGTGCGAATGTTGTAGCTTTGTCGGCATTAAGTGGGAGGGGGAGGGGTCGTTTTAGCTGTTGACATTAGGGGGAGTTGGGAGGGGGGAGGAGGAGTTTTAGCTGTTGACATTAGGGGGAGGAGGAGTTTTAGCTGTAATAAGGGGGTGTGGGGGTGTTTTAGCTTTGTCTTCCATTGTCATACTCAGCTACACCAGGTTAGAGAGTTCCTTTTAGCTTTGCCTTGTGTCACTCTTTCCACCTGACCAACACACACACACACACACACACACATACACACACCTCCAGCTAGTTTTAACTCCCTCAATTATTTAACCATTAGCGGACAATTATTAAACTATTAACACACGTCTAATTGCCAGTTATATAATGTTAAATAATCCAAAAAATTATATTAAAAATGTACTATTGTGGGACAGTTCATCTTTATGATCATTTAATTAGTGAAAAGTCAACAAGGTAAATAGTAATTATATACCTGTGGGATTTTTATTAGGGTAATTAGTATGATCGTAATTAGGGGTATTTGGAGGGTAATTAACCTGTGGTGTGTCGTAACCTGAGTGCTTATTAACTCGTTTGTCAGGTGTCTAGTCGGAGTTGATGGTTGTGTAGGTTTGTGTGTGTATGTATGTATGTATGTATGTATGTATGTATGTATGTATGTATGTATAAGCGTGAACAAGCCATCAGTATCCTCAGTCGCCAGGTCAGGTCACGAGAGGAGGATGAAGGAACACACAAATACATATACCAAGAATATTCATTGGCCATCGTCGTCTAATACCGAGCTAACAGGTGAGACTCAGGTAAGACTCAGGTAAGTTATTAAGGGCCTGACGTTTGTCCCTCACCTGGGTTAGATTCGGTTAGGTTAGGTTAGGTTAAGCTAGTCAGCACTTGTACACATTCATACTGACACTAAATAAATTCAGGATTTTTCTGATGTTTTTCGTACCATTTTTTTCACCTGTTATATAAAGTAATGTAATTTGCATAATATATACAGAGGTAATATCAAGGTGTATGTCTGTGAAGAACCAAGTTTGATTATCTTTGGGGAATTATGTATGTATGTGTGTGTGTGTGTGTGTGTGTGTGTGTGTTGTGGCCTGAGGGGGGGAGGGGGAACGTGGGAGTGCGTGTCTTCTCTCAGTCCGTTCGTGAGTCCGTCTGTTCGTGAGTCCTTCCGTTCGTGAGTCCTTCCGTTCGTGTCCTTCCATCATCATCATCATCATCATCATCATCATCATCATCATCATCATCATACCGAGATCGTTTACTTCATATCTTACTCTGGTTAATTTGCCCCAAGTCATCAGGAGTGACCTTCAGGTGTGGTCAGATAAGGTCAGGTCAAGTAATCTCAGACTCACAACACATTATTGACCCATCTTGATTACCTGGTCCAGCCGATCAGAGAAAAAAAATGTCATCAGGTATTCCAAAAGACGGGATATATTTTTTTTAATAGTGTTTCTGCAAAAAGTTTATGGATTTGAGGAAAGTTTTTTTTTAATCTCGATGTTGGAAATGGAACTTTGGAACTTTTCGGCTTTTTTTTAATAACTGGATAAATGTGGATACTGGTGAGGGTTAGGTTAGGTTATGGTAGTTATTGTTGTGTGATTTGTTATTTAACCATTGAAGTATGTAATATGTAGGTTGTACACACACACACACACACACACACACACACACACACACACACACGTGATATACACCATACTTACTTATGCACACTAAAGAAACGAGTATGAACACGCTACTGCACGCTCATGATATGCAACCACGCGATACACGCACATGAATGAACTGAAAAAACACACACACACACGGACCACCAGAAAAAAATGTACACATAAGCAGTAATAGGAAAAAACACACACATACATACATACATACATACATACATACATATATACATACATACATACGTACATACATACATGCACCACCGAAAACACACACAAACACCAACAGAAAGAAACACACACACACACACCCCCCTCCATCCCCCCCTCCACCCACAGTCGTACACTCCACTTATTACAGGTCATGAAGCCTTAAATACAGAGAGCACTTTGTACCTTTACACTGTTACCATACCTTAACCTCACTCTAAGACTCTCTCCCCCATCTTGGCAACAATGGGTGTTCTGTTTATTAAAGCACTATTTTTTATTAAGGTTTGTTTTATTAGGGGAGGGGGGGGTTTATATTTTAACTTGGTAACATTTAAAGAATCGTCCCACCCAATCTGGTAACAGTGGATGTATCGTGTTGATTAAAATTGTAAGTTTAAATTATGGTGCTTTATTTATTTTACGTAGTTTATTATGTAAGGTTCGTGCTCCAACTTGGTAATATACTGTTGTTTGATGTAAGGGTCGCTCCCCCAGCTTGGCAACAATGGTGATTTTATCGACTAAGGTGTCATTAAATCTCAGTGTATTATGAGGGGTTCGTGTTCCACCTTGGTAACATTGTAACGTGGTGTAAGGCTCCTCCCCTCCCCTCCCACTTTCGCAACACTGAAGGGATCACCTGTTAATAATTATCCATCTAAACTTATTTCACCTGAAGATTAATCACCCTAACGCTACTTTGGTTAGGTTAGGTTAGGTTAGGTGTGTTTGGTGGTGATGGTAGTAGCGATGTACTCTGGTGGACGACTTGTACTCTAGATGACAAATTTGTACTCTGAAAAATTACTGATCAACTTGAGAGTTTTCCCTGCATTAAAAATATTATATATATATTCTCTCTCTCTCTCTCTCTCTCTCTCTCTCTCTCTCTCTCTCTCTCTCTCTCTCTCTCTCTCTCTCTTTATTACCATCTTTATCATCTGTCTCTCTTCCACTCCTCTTATTCCTCTCTTCTCTCCCTTTTATGTCCTCGTTCATCCTCCCATTCCATTTGTTTCTCCTCGTCGTTGTCATCGTGTTCGTTATCTTTATTCTCTCTTCTCTCTCTCTCTCTCTTTCTCCCCTCCTTCTATTTTTGTATCTCTTCTTCTCCCCCTGTCTTGCCCTTCCTCCTTTATTTTTCTTCCTCTCTCCATCATATTCTCTTTTCTTCTTCCTTCTCCTCCTTCCCTTTCTTCCCCCTCTATCGTATTTCTTTCCTCCTCCTCCTCCTCCTGTACCTGTCTTTCACCTATTCATCTTTTCATTTCTCTTCTTCCTCCTCTTCATTCCTCTTCATTCCTCTTCCTCCTCTTCTTCATTCCTCTTCCCCCTCTTCATTCCTCCTCCTTCTTCTCCTCATTTCTTCTCCCTCTCTTCATTTCTCCTACCATAGAATATCTTGCCGTTATCCTCGTCCGTCCGTCCGTCCGTCCGTCCGTACAAAAATATCTCTTCCTTCCATAACTCTACAACTAATCAGTGTATAATAATGAAATTTAATGTACAACTGTAAATAATTGATACCTAAAGATAAGATGAAGAATTAGCCTTTTAACTTTGAGGCTCATTAGATATATGGCCATTCATAGTTGTCAATTATTTCATAGGTAAAATTACCTTAATGAGTGTCTAATCTCACCTGTGTAACTGTTATTGTATCAGTCAGTGGTAAATTAATCAGGTAAATGGGGTATATTATTTTTTTCCCCACACACCTGTAAGTAACTTATGTCGCGTGAGGTGGTGTAGTGTGTTGCCAGGTGAGGTGGTGTAGTGTGTTGCCAGGTGAGGTGGTGTAATGTGTTGCCAGAATTAAAGGAAAACTCTCTGGGTTTGTGTTTGTGTTGCTGTTCTGTGTGTCTGTATCTCTGTGGCGACTGGGGGGATGGCGTGTGAGTTTAGGTTTGATATTTACGGTAGTGTTTTGGAGGTAAGTACAACAGGTAGCTGGCCAATGATGCTAGTTTATACCGAGTTTTGAGGCACTGGGAATGTGCGTGTGTGTGGAGATGTTATGTGACGAGTTGAAGATGTAATTTGGCGAGGTATAGACGTTATTTGGCGAGGTAGAGACCTTATTTGGCGAGGTAGAGACGTTATTTGGCGAGGTAGAGACGTTATTTGGCGAATAATTGATTATTATAGACGAGTTTATGCGTTATTGTGTAGTAGTGAAGTAGCGTAAGGTGTAATTATCCTCGTTAAGGTATGAATATTATGGTTTATTACAGGCCAATTGGTTATGTAGGCGGGTACAGTATGTGTGATGTAGGAGAGTCACGCTACAGCACGAGGGGGGAACTGTGGTCATGTAGGTCAGTGATGGTCGCTGGAGAGAAAGTCATTTTTGTGTTTCTTTTCTCAAGGTTTATTGTAAGTTTTACGCAATACAGTCATCGGGTTTTTTTAGAAGTAAAATAAGTAAAATCATATACACTATTGTACTTTTTTTCGACCCTCTTGATTTTATTTGTGGATTATAATGTGGACGCTTTGTAGTGTCTGGTTTTGTCGCTTGCAATTATACCTGGTACTGTGGTTGGCGTGTTTTGTGAGATGTTGCAACTCTTTGGAAGGCTTATCTAGCATCCTTAGTCTGGCAGCTATTGTAAGGTTCCTTAGGCCCTTTTCGGAAGTTTTAATGCGATGTAAACAAACACAGAGGTGCCACACATCACATAAAGTGAGCCAACCACTGTACCAGGTGTTAGTGGTGGCGAGTATACCTCATTATACTCTCGCTGCCATGGTGTGTGTGTGTGTGTGTGTGTGTGTGCGCGCGCGCGCGCGCTTCCCTGCCTGCTCCTCTTAATGGGTTGAGACGCATGCAGTAAGTATGTGAAGAATGTGACGCTAAATTGTGTTGAATAGTTGGTGTTGAGGAGACGAAAGACTTGGTGGCTGGTGTCGCGATACTTGACAAAATGTTGTTGACTTTTTGTGAATCTTTTAAGAAGTTGATTGTTCTTAAGACCAAAGACACGGTGAGCTGCTTGCTGTCACACCTGTAAATGTAATAATTCTATTTGAAGTTATACTTATACTATGAATGTAATTAGTGTCTCACCTTGATGTAATACTAACGAACTAACTTTAAATATAATAAAGATCATAATTATACTAAAAAAATTACCCAAAAATGCACGAAATTTGTTAACTGATTTATATTACTGAATTTTCTAAGTCACGTGTTAAAGCCTCCCACATTAACCATATCTATATATTAACTCAAATATTAACCAAAACTAGATATTAACCTCACACTACACCTTCGTTACGTGGACAAACCTTGACCCACCTTAATGCTAACTCAGTACTGTGTGTGTGGAGGGTGGACACTTATATCACCCTAAAGTGACCTGTGTGTAAAACTCTACGGTGCCACCATGCCACATTTCACTTACTCTCCCTACAAGAGATGATAGAGAGAGAGAGATGAAGTAATAAGTTCTCTCCTACCCTCCCTCCTCTTTCTTCCTCCTACCCTCTTCCATGCCCCATCTATACCTCACCTCCTCACCCATCTTCTCATTTCTCACCTCCGTATACGACTTTCCCAACTGACTTCCTGATGGATAACTTTCACTGAAGTTTCTGTGTTATTTTCTCCCTCTCTCTCTATCTCTTCATGTAGTGCTGTCGGGCGTATGATCCCCCCCCCACCCCTCTCTAGGGTCATTTGTGGGGGAGAAAACGGCGCCAGTACGATATTTTGTCCCTTACGTTGCCTTTTCTTCCCAGTTTTCTCCGTGACTGACTCAGTGTTTTGCTGACATCGCCAATAACTACCTACCCTGTCACCTTTACTTCTCTTTCTGGTGTGTGAGAGAGAAAATATAAGACCTTAAAAGTGTAGTGTAACGTAGAGGGAAGGTAAGGTGTTTGTTGACCAGGTAGAAGTGATTTTATTTTATTTAGATTTTTTTTTTAGATTTTTTTTTTGTCGGGGGTGTGGTGGCCAAGTGGATAGAACGCTTGCCTTCTGTGTTTAAGAGGTCGTTGGTTCGTTCCCTGTGGCTCCCTTGTCGACCCTGCCATGAATAGATACCTGAGTGTGTGTGTGTGTGTGTATGTGTGTGTGCTTGTTGGAGTGCACTGCAGGCTACACCACCTCCTTGTTTGTACGTTGAGGCTCAGTGTGTTGTAGCTATACTGCCGCTGCTCAAGTTAAAGCTGGAACATCTGTCGTATCTTAAAAATTTTAACTCGATACTTCACAGACTAAGTTATTTTATTCTGGAAAGTTGTTTTATTTTTTTATTATCATTATTTTAACCGCTTGAGTACGATTATGCAACCTCCCGAGTACATTGTCATAGGTCATTGTACTCAAGGAATAAGTTATGGTACATTTTTCATCTGGAGGATTGCTATTGTCAGCTGACCATACAGAAGGGAGGGGCGACATTATTTATTACCTACCCCTCCCCTTTCCCTCCTCCTTCCCCGCCATATAATACGTTGTTGAGAGGGGATATAAATATACAGTTTCCAATCACAGTCTGTCTGTACGTGATTCATATTCGTTCGGTAACTCTCTAAGGTCTTTGAGGATCGATGTTTATTCTGTTGTGCTGTGACAATAATGTAATCAGTGTTTTATAACTTTATTTACTATAGTTATGGCTCCTGATAAATGAAGAAAACGGCTCCTCTTAGAAATTTTGACGGGGAGAACTAAACTAAACATCACTTTTGTTTGTTGTGGGGTTTTTATTCTTCTACTTCTTCCTTTTTACCTTTTTTTCTTGTTCTTTCGTCTACCATGTGCGGTGTAGGATCGTAGAGGTCCCCTAGTGTGTGTGTCTATATCGGAGGTCCCCTAGTGTGTGTGTCTATATCGGAGGTCCCCTAGTGTGTGTGTCTATGTCTCTCTGTGTGTGTTGTAAAAGGACCTCTGCTAACTAGGAAAATATATCGTGATGGGAAGGATATGGTGGATTTTATTTACTTATTTTTAATTCCTCTCTCGTGTGGAGTGAGTCAGTGGGGTACCAGATATCTCACAGAAGAAATAAATGATAAAAACTGCAAAATAAGCGTAGAGAGAGAGAGAGAGAGAGAGAGAGAGAGAACAACAAAGCTTGATTATCAGTTCATTGTATGTACTTAACTTGAATTACTAGTTATATAATCCCCAGGTAATTATATACAGGTTGTTGACTAATTGTTTTTTTCCTCTCCACAGGTAAGGCGGGCGTACAAGTGTGTTCAGTAGACGATCACCAATAAGGGATTCACAGTACCTCATCTGACTAGTGAGTTAGTACAATAGTTACTCGTTTGATTATTTGATGGGGTTTTGGTGAGGGAAGGATATGGGCGTGGTGGTGGTCTGGTGAGGGTTGGGGTAGTAGTGGTGGTGGTAGGGATAGTGGTGGTGGGGGTGGGAGTAGTGGTAAGGGGTAGTAGCTTACACACAGTGGCCAGGGTAGTGGTCGATGAGTCTTCAGGTGATTAATGGTAGTGACCTGTGACACTTCTCCACGCTTATAACCACTTCCTCCTCTCTCTCTCTCTCCCCCCCTTATAACTACTTCCCCAGCCAACCACTACTACTCCTACCACCACTACCACTACTTCTCCTCTCATCTACCCACCCCACAACCACCACCAGCCATCACCATCAGTCGTTTGGCCACACTATTACTCACACACACCATCACTTGTCCCCGGCGTCCCCAAGGTTATCACTGTTGACCTCTGCTTTCCCCCTTGACCTCTCGATATATACAGGGTGTCTCAAGAGAAATATACACACTGACATAAATATTTCCTGTAAATATATATATATATATGCTTTACTGATTGTACAGGATGTCTCAAAAAGATTATACACACAGCCTGCAACATTGTCCTCCCTTACCGACATCTGAGGAGGGCAATGTTACTCCTGTACTACAAACATTAACGCGAACTCCATGAAAATCTATGACGCTGTGTTTTAATTTTTTTTGAGACACCCTGTACAATCACAATGTATATATATATAGGATTTTGTTTAAGTACATATACGATTTATTTCTTCTTATATGTTATAATTTCTTTTATGATTTGTGTTTATCAGTAACAAAATATTATAGGGTTTATTGTGTACTGTATATGGAGGGGGTGAGGGAAGGGAGGGGTGAGGGAGGGGAAGGAGTGAGAGAGGGGGAAGGAGTGAGTGAGGGGTAAGAGGGTCAAGATAGCTAAGTCTTACCTAACCTAACCAAACCAAACCTAACCTAACCAAGTGTAGCTGACGGATGATACATAATTGAGGACCCCGTGTAATAATTGCACTAATGAAAGGTCATGGTGTACCTGGCGACACGTAATTGGAGCTAGTGATGTTTCTGGCACAAGGGACAAGAATCTGATAATAACTAGTAAGAGAGATAAGTATGTTTTGTGCCTTTGATATCTTGAGTTAGAAATAATGCACAACAACTCTCTCTCTCTCTCTCTCTCTCTCTCTCTCTCTCTCTCTCTCTCTCTCTTCTTTCTTTCTTTTCTTTCTTTCTTCTCTCTCTCTCTCTCTCTCTCTCTCTCTCTCTCTCTCTCTCTCTCTCTCTCTCTCTCTCTCTCTCAAAATATGTTAGCACAATGTGCAGTGTGTATGGTGGTGATAGTAAGAGTGTGGTGGTGTTAGTAAGAGTGTGGTGGGTGATACAAGAGTGTGGTGGTGCTAGCAAGAGTGTGTGGCAGGTGATAGTAAGAGTGTGGTGGTGATGGCAAGAGGTGGTGGTGATAGGCAAGAGTGTGGTGGTGCTATAAGAGTGTGGTGGTGCTAGTAAGAGTGTGGTGGTGCTAGTAAGAGTGTGGCGGTGCTAAAGAGTGTGGTGGTGCTAGTAAGAGTGTGGTGGTGCTATGCAAGAGTGTGGTGGTGCTAGTAAGAGTGTGGTGGTGGATAGTAAGAGTGTGGTGGTGCTAGTAAGAGGTGGTGGTGCTAGTAAGAGTGTGGTGGTGCTAGTAAGAGTGTGGTGGTGCTAGTAAGAGGTGAAAAGTAGTAAGAGGTGGTGGTGATAGTAAGAGTGTGGTGGTGTGGCAAGAGGTGGTGGTGCTAGTAAGAGGTGGTGGTGCTAGTAAGAGGTGGTGGTGCTAGTAAGAGTGTGGTGGTGATAGTAAGAGTGTGGTGGTGCTAGTAAGAGTGTGGTGGGGATAGTAAGAGTGTGGTGGTGCTAGTAAGAGTGTGGTGGTGATAGTAAGAGGGGTGGTGGTGGATAGTAAGAGTGTGGTGGTGCTAGTAAGAGTGTGGTGGGATAGTAAGAGTGTGGTGGTGCTAGTAAGAGTGTGTGCGATAGTAAGAGTGTGGTGGTGATAGTAAGAGTGTGGTGGTGCTGCAAGAATGTGGTGGTGCTAGTAAGAGTGTGGTGGGGATAGTAAAGAGTGTGGTGGTGCTAGTAAGAGTGTGGTGGGTGATAGTAAGAGTGTGGTGGTGATAGTAAGAGTGTGGTGGTGATAGTAAGAGTGTGTGTAGGTGCTAGTAAGAGTGTGGTGGTATTTAGTAAGAGGTGGTGGTGATAGGGTGAGGTGGTGCTAGTAAGAGTGTGGTGGGATAGTAAGAGTGTGGTGGTGCTAGTGAGGTGGTGGTGATAGTGGTGAGTGTGGTGGTGATATAGTAAGAGTGTGGTGGTGCTAGTAAGAATGTGGTGGTGCTAGTAAGAGTGTGGTGGGATAGTAAGAGTGTGGTGGTTAGTAGCATGTGGTGGTGCTAGTAAGAGTGTGGTGGTGATAGTAAGAGTGTGGTGGTGATAGTAAGAGTGTGGTGGTGATAGTAAGAGTGTGCGTGATAGTAAGAGTGTGGTGGTGCTAGTAAGAGTGTGGTGGTGATAGTAAGAGTGTGGTGGTGATAGTAAGTGCACAATACCGAGTTACACATAATGAAAGACCATGTAGGACAGGGGTGTCAACTTCATGGCCCACGGGCCAAATGTGGCCCTCGGGATGGTCATCAGGCCTGGTGTGGGATGACGGTAAAATTTATCATCCCGTGAAATTATGAAAGAAATAGATATAATCATATTTATTTAGTAAATGAATTTTACATAATTCTAAGACTCAGACAAACCCAAATGAGGTATTCCTGGTAAGCCACGTATAAGCAATGTGTGAAGCTGTAAACTTCAATCCTGCAAATATGTGATATAGCACTTGTGTTGGCCCTGAAGAGGGTAACTAAAATAAGAATTGGCCCTCGAAAGGTTTTGAGTTTGACACAACTGGTGTAAGACTTACATTTTTGGTGGTTTTAGCCAAAAATTAGATTTTGCTGAACATCACAGTATGGGTACTCCTGAGCTTGCTGAGTATGACTATGTGGTCCACGATTCGATTTAAGAGTAATTAGTGGCCAAAATGACACTTGAAAGATTTTACTTATATTTTTCAATGCTAATTACTCATCAACTATGGGTTTCCAAGGTGTGATTTAGGGTTTGTGTGTTATTCTGAAAGTACTTATTTAGTTAAACCCCCTAAATTTCAATTCTGAGAAAAAAGTATATTTTGGTCAAAAATTTTGTAAGGCTTAAGACTTACACTTTTGGTGGATTTTGGCCAAACATTAGATTTTGCTGAAAATCACAGTATGGGTACTCCTGAGCTTGCTGATTATGACTCTGTGGTCCACAATTCGATTAACGAGTAACTAGTGGCTAAAATGACCCTTGAAAGATTTACTTACATTTTTCAATGCGAATTACTCATCAACTATGGGTTTCCAAGGTGTGATTTAAGGTTTGTGTGGTATTCTGAAAGTACTTAATTAGTTAAACCCCTTAAATTTCAATTCTGAGAGAAAAGTATATTTTCGTCAAAAAAATTTTAAGGCTTAAGACTTACACTTTTGGTGGTTTTTTGGCCAAAAATTAGATTTTGCTGAAAATCACAATATGGGTACTCCTGAGCTTGCTCATTATGACTATGATGTCCACGATTTGATTAACGAGTAATTAGTGGCCAAAATGACCCTTGAAAGATTTTACTCATCGACTATGGGTTTCCAAGGTGTGATTTGGGGTTTGTGTGTTATTCTGAAAGTACTTAATGAGTTAAACCCCTTAAATTTCAATTCTGAGAAAAAGTATATTTTATATTTCCTCGGGCCAAATGTGGCCCTTGGGATGGTCAGGTGTGGCCCGCGGGATGACGGTAAAATTTATCATCCCGTGAAATTATAAAAGAAATAGATATTATCATGATTATTTAGTAAAATGAATTTTACATACTTAAGATCAGACAAACCCAAATGAGGTATTCCTGGTAAGCCACGTAAGGCAATGTGTGAAGCTGTAAACTTCAATCCTGCAAATATGTGATATAGCAGTTGTGTTGGCCCTGAAGAGGGTAACTAAAATAAGAATTGGCCCTCGAAAGGTTTTGAGTTTGACACAACTGGTGTTGGAGGTGGTAATATATTTAGTGGTGTTAGTATTGCGGGTTTATGGTCCTGTCTGGCTGTTTAATTACCAACTATCTCGTGATACATGTTAAATTACCTTCAGTAACAACCACCACTACCACAACTACCACCGCTACCAACCACAATCTCCACCATCACAATCATCATCACAACCAACACCTCTTTTACCTCCTCCTCCTCAATCACCACTGCCACCATCATCATCATCACCATAACGAACATTACCACCGATACTACCACCTCTACCACCCCTACCACCACCACCACTACTACCACCTTCACCTACCACCACCATCTACCAGCACTCCCTACCACCTCTACCACCACATGCTTGTTGTTAGCTTTGAGTAACGACCCTGTATGTGTGTGTGTGTGTGTGTGTGTGTGTGTGTGTGTGTGTGTGTGGTAGCTCATCACAGGAGTATAGTATGTGTTTGTGTTGTTGACAAGGCATGGGGTAGACTGCCGGGGTGAATGCCTCGGCAGGTAATGAGAGGAAGGTGTTCTAGTGTCACCCACCTTTTGACCCGGAAATAACACTAATACTTTACTGAAATGAAACTCTTGAAGGCGAGGTGCTAGTGTGTGTGTGTGTGTGTGTGTGTGTGTGTGTGTGTGTGTGTGTGTGTGTGTGTGTGTGTGTGTGTGTGTGTGTGTGTGTGTGTGTGTGTTTGCCGAGGTATGAAGATAATGTTCTTTCCCTCGCATAGTTAAGGCTGTGAGAAAATGTCTTACCTGTTCACGTATAATACACACAATAATAATAATAATAATAATAATAATAATAATGATGATAATAATAATTTCATCTCACCCAAAATAATTAAAAAAAATCCTTACTGATGAAAATTGACGCCAAGTAAATTTTTTTTTGGGGGGGGACCGTATTAAAATTTGTCCCTTTAAAAAAATCTGTAAAAATCCCCCTGGTTACAAAAGACGCTAATGTATCGTAATTTTCCGGCCGAGTTAGTTATTAAACTCTATGTCGGCGAGAAGGTATTTTATTAAAAGATTAGATTACCTGGAAGATTACCCTCTTCCCCCAGCTTAGTTCATCTTGAGATTAGCCTTCTCCAGCTTATTTCCATTTGAAGATTCTCTCCTACACCCTTTAAGATTATCCTTCCAGCTTATTTTACCGTAAGATACCTTCTCCCCAGCTTGTTTTACCTACAGCTTATATCACCAAAGATTAACCACCCTAACTCTGATCTATCCTATGCTACCTGCAACTTAACCCCCAACCTAACCAAACTTAATCCTCCTCCTCCTCCCTCCTGCTCCTCCTCCTCCTTTCCTCCTCCTGCTCCTCCTCTCCTCCTCCTCCTCCTCCTCCTTCCTCCTCCTCCTCCTCCTCCCTCCTTCTCCCTCCTCCTCTCCTCCTCCTCCCTCCTCCCTCCCCACCTCCTCCTCCTCCCTCCTCCTCCTCCCTCCTCCCACCCTCCTCCTCCCCACCTCCCTCCTCCTCCCTCCTCCTCCTCCTCCTCCTCCTCCGCGTGACCAATCAGTGAAAACAAACAATATTCCCCTTCTGTTTAAATCCCATGTTATTGCTTATCTCGTAGTTAAGATCAATACTTGAGTTCAATCTAGGTTATTAGGGGCGGCAGGTTATAATGAAACGTCGTCTTTATAAATGGTTTTTGAGGACATTTATGATATCCAGGTTACTGAGAAATTACGCGTCCTAGGTAAAACAGACCAATGGTTAATGTGACGAGCTGTGACATTGGGCGTAACTTAATAATCCATGTACGGACGGTCTATTTTTATGGCCCCTCTCCTCCCTCTCCCTCCCTCTCCATGCCCTATTTATTCAGGTTTATGCGGGGGGGAATAGTAATACGTCTGTCTGTCTATCTGTCTGTCTATCTGTCTTTCTGGGAGTATTATTAGACTTGTCCTTCACTTTATATCGGGTCGACTATATGTACTAACAAGACCTTCAAAGCATCCTGTTCAGACGCCTGTATCATTTGTAGTGTCCAAGACTGACTACGGCATTACCGATGAGAGAGAGAGAGAGAGAGAGAGAGAGAGAGAGAGAGAGAGAGAGAGAGAGAGAGAGAGAGAGAGAGAGAGAGAGAGAGAGAGAGTGTATGTGGTTAATTATGCTGTTTTAACTACTTTGTGAGGTGTACCGTAAGCCTTGAGACTCCTACGCGCGTCATGCAACCTACCCACACACACACACACCCACACACACACACACACACATACCTACACCTACACACACACCTACACACATTTAAATCACACACACATATTATCAGTAATATACTAACACGGAAACACTCACTAAAAGGGATTGCAAGTAATTAATTTTTTGTGAGTATTATGATTGTGTAGAAGAGGAGGGGGAGGGGGAGAGGAAGAGGAGGGGAGGAGGAGGAGAGGAGGGGGAGGAGGAGGAGAGGAAGAGAGGGGGGAGGAGGAGGGGGTGAGTGAAGGGTCACCCACACGTATTATATTTCATTCATCAAACCACCGCCCATAGCGTGACCTTCCCAACACTTCTTTTTTAGACGAGTCGAATCGCGTCATTCTCTCTTGCCTTAATGAAGTTCCTTTATTACGAGACGCAGCGCCGGCACGAACAGTCGCCTTAGCCTGACGTTCCCATAACCACCACAGTGACAGACTTCTTACGCCAGACGAACGTTCGCCCGATATCTAGTGACAGGTTTGCATTAGATCGACCAATAGTGACGTAAGTGTTGTTATTGTTTGTGTATTATATCAATCTGACCTTCTTCTGGTGACGCAACATGTACTGTACAGGTTTTATGACTGTTTCGTGTTGGTGGTGTCCTGACGATCAAGACAGAACATAAGAATGGAGGAAACTGCAGCGGGCCTATTGGTCCATACTGGGCAGTCCCGTTTACACCCAACCCCTATTGCTCATATGAGCATCCAACCAATCAAGACAGGATCAATACCAAGTACTAGTCGGTGTGCAGACAGACAGACAGACAGACATCTACCCCGGGAAGTGTGTGATGACAATGTAGTATGGAAGGTGTGTGAGCTCTCTCTCTCTCTCTCTGACAACTACTCTCGCTATATAGGTTAATTGACATACGGGATTTAGTGAGCTTTTTTCAGGGGAGGGAGGAGGGATCGTCGATACTGTCATCTGACCTTATTTACGATTCTGAAATTCCCCTGGTCACCTTTACACATCCGCTTATTTCTTGTCACTTAAGGTTCTGATCTGTCTGAGAGCCACTAAACAATTGTCCCTGTGTGTGTGTGTGTGTGTGTGTGTGTGTGTGTGTGTGTGTGTGTGTGTGTGTGTGTGTGTGTGTGTGTGTGTGTGTGTGTGTGTGTGTGTGTGTGTGTGTGTGCGTGTGTGTGTGCGTGTGTGTGTGTGTGTGCGTGTGTGTGTATGTTTGTGTGTGTGTGTGTGTGTGTGTGTAACAGGTGAGTATGGCAAGAGGGGAGAGAGAGGGGAAAATGAAGGATTACGACAGTGAGGGGGTGAAGAGAAGGAGGAAGAGGAGTAGGTGAGAGAGGAAAAGAAAGAGGGAGGGACGGGAGAAAGTTTAAGTTCCCGCGCTAGTTCTTAAAATCATTTTCTGTCCCACTAACTTTTTTAACATTGAGAGGATGATGTTGACAGACGTGGCGTGCTACAGTGGGGGCAGGAAAGGGAAGGAAGAGAAGGGAAGGATAATAGGAGGGGATGGAAGAACGAGGGGAGAAAGGAGGGGCGAACGGAAGGGAGAGGTTAAGAGGGACGTAGGGGTGAGGAGGAGAAGGGAGGGACGGATGGAGAGGTTGTGTACACGTTTACCTTCAATCACAGGTGTGTACGTGCAGGTGTATTTGTGGTGGTTTTAAAAGCTTAGGCAAATTATGTGGTACACGTGTGTGGTATTGTATATGTAGTGTGATAAGCTGCCCCATAAACTCTTTCCTCTTCTCTCTTTCCTCTCTCTTCTCCTTCGCCCAGTCCTCTCCTCCTCCTCCCTTTCTCCCCACTTCCCCACTACCTCTTCTTCCTTCCCTACTGCCAGTGCTCCTCCCCACAAGAGTGACCACCACCACCACCACCACCATTGTTATTCCCCTCATGGGTAAACCTGTGTCATAAACAATTCATTATAGGTCACGCACCTCTGGCTGTAAAGGAGGGAGGTAGGTAAGAGGGAGGGAAGACAGAAGTTAGGTAAAAGGAATGGGAAATAGGTAATAAACAGAAGGTACGGAAAGAGGAGGAAGGAAGGCAGGTAAGGTCAACCATCGTGTGTGTCAGCAATAATGTCAATTCAGGTTACCATCAATCTCAATCCGCTTCTGGTCACAAGGTGTTGGTGGCATCATGGGTCAGTTATTAGGTCATATACAATAGGTCAGTTCCAGTAAGTCACTTCAGTTTCAGGAGACAGAACATAAGGTGGATTTAGTTTACTTGAAGACAATAAACAGCTGGTTGAGTGTTGTGGGGGTCGATGGTGGTGTACCTGAGGCAGTGTAGTGGTGACCCCTCCTGGCCCTGGTGGGGGAGGAGGAGGGGTGAGGTGAAGAGTTTTTGTCTGGTGAGGTGAATTGGGGGAAGAGGAGGTGATGGGGGAGAGGAGTAGGGAAGTGGTGAGATGAGAAGAGAGGGGAAAAGAGAAGGAAATGCTTTGATGTTGATAGTCGTAGTATAGTAATAATTCACCTCCCACTTACCCCCTCCTCCCCAACCCTCTCCACCTCCTCCTTCCCCCCAGCTAATTTACACAACCCCCACCACCCACCACCATTCCTCACCAACCCCCTCCCCTTCTCCCTTACCCCCTCTCCCTTACCCCCTCCCGCTTACACAATACAGTTCGTGCAGGAAGTGGCAAGACAAAAAAAAAGAGAAAATTGTCTCGTGTTAACATTTCCAGGAAGAAAAAGAGACACACAAGGAATGGAGGTATACGTATGTCGCTTCTCATGGATTTCCGATATGTGATGGAGCTCTGCCATGAAGTGTCCCCATGTGAGGTTACGATAGCTGACACACACCCCATACACTCTGACCCACCCCTACCCTATGGCACCTCCTTACACATTGTTTATGGTTGCGTTAGTTAGCCCTATGCCCGCTATATCTAACTACCTGTGATTAATTACATAACTATTATTATTCTTTTTTTCTCCGTGACACAACTTTTCGTAAGATTTCCTGAGATTAGGTGATGAAATATTTTGTTATATTTATTTATGGGTAAATAATGAGTCTCCCGTTGTTCACTTTGATGAATAGTGAATGAGTAACTACAACCTTGAGGTAAACTGGCCTCTGATTGGTTGACGAGTTTCATACTGTGAAGTAAATTGGCGGTAAATTTGAATGATTATGATTAGTCCTCCGTAATTTTCCTCCTCCCTTACCTTCTTCCTTTCCTTCCTTCCCCCTTTTTACTTTTTACTGCCCTCCTTCCCTTTCTAATAATGATGATAATAACAACAACAGCAACAACAACAACAACAACAACAACAACAACAACAACGATACTCACAACAACAGCTTACAAAACACAAAGGCTTAACACGTACAAATATTTCACCACCTACAAAGTAACGTTAACATGTAGTCAGGATGTAAAATAAACCTTTATGCCTTCCACTCTTAAATTTACTGCTGTGTTTGTGTTATATTTTGCTTCAAGTCATTTCCAGGTGTTTCATAGGTTGGTTTATTGATACTTAGATGTGGGGGGGGGGGCTGTGTGTGTGTGGTGGGTGTCTATATGTGAGAGAGAGGAGAGAGATAGTGAGGGGAGGGTAGTGGATAGGTAGAGGATAGTGGAGGAGAGAAGGATGTAGTGGATAAGGAAGGGCAGATGAGGTGACACCGTGGATATTGTGCCCTGGTTTTTAAGACGGATCACTCCTATCCTACCCCGTCCTTGATCCCTATCCCACCCCGTCCTTGCCTCTATCCCACCCCGTCCTTGCCTCTATCCCACCCCGTCCTTGCCTCTATCCCACCCTCTCCTTGCCCCTATCCCGTGACAGACAAATTCGGGTACTTTAGTCCACCTGACCTCTAGATGGTCCTGAAACTAACCACGATCGTCTCCCATTCCTCACTCCATTCTCCCATCCTCTTCCCCACTCCCCTCCCCCTTCCCAGCATCAGTGATCCCTCCATTAGCCTCTTCCAAATTTTATCCTCTCTTTCCTCTTCTCCTTTCCTGTAGTGTTGATGTAACCTTTCCGCCTGGTGGGAGTCCTGACTTCCCTCTTCCCCTCAATTGACCTCAAGGGATGTGGATATTTTCTCCCCCTTTCCCCTTCCCTCCCTCTCTCCCCTCTCACTTCATGTAGATATCCCTCCCTACCTCCCCCACCCCATCACGTAGATACACCACGTTAATGACGCTGAACAAGAGCAACTGTGTCCTGTTGTCTCTCATCTGAATGACGTCAGCGTGTCAATCAGGTCGGCTGTAAAACATTTATTTACCTTTAATTAAAACTTAACACAAACTCTTCCTCGTCGATAATGTAAATCTATAGTACTTTACAATTAGTATTCCTCTCATTGATTCGCTCACTAAAGACGGGTTAAAACTTCATTACGTAAAGATATACAAATAATTTACATGGGAGTCAAATCTTAGATACGTATAGAGTTGAACTTAACGCTAATCAACCTCAACTTAGCCAGTGAATGGTAGAAATATACAGGGTGGTTGAAAAAGAATATCCCCTTTATCTTAAATGGTTTTATATCAAGATCTGAGCATTGTTTTTGGGTGATGCTGTATTGTATAGTTACGTTCATGATTGCTTTGTGTATTGGTGTAAGTCCTGTATATTCGACAACTAATCCCTCGTGTACTGTTAAATGATTCCTGGATTACCTGTGTGTGTGTGTACAACAGCATCAACACTCCTTTACGAATATACAAGAGCTGACAGGTGTGTTGTTAGTACAGGTAATGCCAGGTGACAGTCAATTAGTGTTTATTACAGGTAGTTATTAAGGTTGATTAATTAAAGAGTCAGTTGTTAGTGTTTGTGTTTGTTATGAGTCAGTTGTTAGTGTTTGTGTTTGTTATGAGTCAGCTGATTATCGTATACGTCAACACCCACCCCAGAAATCGTCGTATGCGTCAAAATTTTCACCTGAAGCTTAGAATTCATGTTGATACTTTCCCAGCGCTAAGCTTTGAAAACCACGAGAATTTTTTTTGTTCATGCAGGATGAACCTCGACGCTGTGATCTTAGTCTTGGTCTTGTTGCCATTTGAATTTTTTTTTTTGAACCTTTTTTTTTTATTTTGAACTTTTTTTCGGTTGTAATGGGAACTTAATTTGATATTATTGGTTTAGGATTAAGGTGTTTACTGTTCTTTTTTCTCTCACTCACTCACTCACTCCTTTAATCAACAAATGGATTGGTAATGACGGTTCTTGTATGCTGACTCCATTACATTACAGTACAAATAACCCCAGAGACTGTTTGGGGTAGAGTTTGTTCAGGAGGTAAGAGTCGGTTAATGCTCCTCTTAATTCATCTTAACGTAGTGTTGAGTTAATGGCTTAAGTCAGTTACAACTCCAAGAGGATCACCTGAACATTAACCACCCTCACACTATTTGGGGATAAGGTTAGGTTAGGTTAGGTTAGATCAGGTTACTTTAGATCAGGGCTGTGGAGTCGAAGACAAAACCTTCGACTCCGACTC